>NC_057795.1:239478204-239701968 GCF_018294505.1 Triticum aestivum | reverse complement strand
GCGGTCAAAATGGGACCCAGGGGGTCCGGGCCTCGCCATTTATAGGCGGGGAGGGGGCGAGGAGGCGTGGAGAAGGGGGCAGAGGAGGCTGGGGCGGACACGACGGCAATGACGATGCCGTGATGGCCCGGGACTTCGTCCCGAGCTCGGGGACGAGCGGCGCGGGCGATGTGGGCTGGCTGGGCCGTGGCCTGGCTGACTACTGGGCCGGCCCAGTCGGCGGAAGTCTTTTTAAAAAAAAATATTTCTACAGAAGAAGAAATAAAACTAAATAAACTAAAATATACTATAGGCATATGATATATCAAAATTTTCAGAAAAAGATTTTCTACAACGTGAACATTAATAAAGCATCAAATAAAATCCTCAAAAATTTAAATAAATCAAACAGTGCTACTCCTCTAATAAAATCCAATAAAAATCATTTTAAAAATACCAAAATTAATTCAAATTAATTTCTCTCCAATTTTCTGATGTAGGGAATCATGTTGCCCTATTTTCCATATATTTTTATTTTGGAGAAAAATAATTTGAGTAAAGTCCAAATAACTCCAAATTGAAAATAAATTCAAAAGAACTTTGAATTTAACCCTTTGAAACTCCCAACTCATATTTCATATAATTTGAAGAAGTCATTTTATCTTCGCTCGTGAAAATCATTGAGTTGCATAAAGTTCCTGGGTTGGAAATATTTTCCAAATGAAATTCAAATATTTTCAACACCCCTTGTCATTTAAATAAATGGAAGAAGTCATGTCATCTTCTCTCCAGGGTTTTGTGGTGAAAAGAATTTGAACTCATGAAGATCAGAAAAGAAAATGAAAGTTTGGGAAAGTCCTTTTATTCCCTCTCATGTAACTTTCAAAAAGTTTCGAATTCACTCACTTTCAGTCAATCAATCACACAAAATCTATATATTTAATATAACATTCCAAAATTTAGAATTTTGGGATGTTACACTAGAAAACACGGGGCAGGGGCTCCAAAAACGTGATCAACCTGGCTCTAATACCAAGATGATGTAGGGCGGAACCCTATGTGCCGATCTTTCATCTTTGGAGTGGATCCTACGGGGAGACACGAAGAACGCGCGGAAGAACACGAGGAAATCACGGGGAGGAACGAGGGAAAACACTCAACCAACAAGGAATCAGTCACACAAGTGCTAGATCAAAGAACACAAAGAGATACACGAGATCCAAAGTCAACAAAGGTAAGGATACAAAGGTAACCGATCTTCTCAGTGAGGAAGCCTTGAATCCACAAGGGGATCTTCCCACGAGGGGGTCTTGAATCCGATAGGATCTTCTCCGAAGAGGCCGCGGTCTCTCACGAGGAGGAGATCCGATGGATGAGCGAAGCTCTATCTCTAACTTGAGCTAAATCAACGCTAACCCTAACTAGGAGGAGGTGGAGGAGTATATATAGTCATGGGTGAATGAAAGGGTAAGTGGCGTCGGCCCAACACATGGGTGGACGCATAGGCGTCGGACGTCCGGAGGACGTCGGTCGTCCGGAGCTTCAGGACGGTCCGGACGTCCGAAGATGTCAGACACCCGTAGTTTCGTCTCGGGTGTTGGTCGTTCAGTCGTCCGGTGGCATCAGCCGTCCGTGGCCATGGGAGTCGTCGGACGTCCGGTGTCTGGCGGTCGTCCGGGTGCTGTAGGTTGCTTTGGCTGCAGTCGATCTGGCTGGCGAAGTCTCCAGGCGTCGGACGTCCGAAGATCGTCGGTCGTCCGGCGGCTGTTAGACGTCCGAGCGCTGTAGCTTCCCAGCAGCTCTTCCTCTTGTTCCTCGCGCTTGGTGTCCTTGCCATCTTTTCCAATGCTCGTAGCTATTCCATGGCCTTCCTCTTGGTTCCTGGACATGCATAGCACACATGTTTGAGGTAGTAGCCATGTATCACATGTGGAAAGTGAAAGTTCATAGAGGAGCGAGTTCACCTTGTGTCCAATGGTGTATCTTCGAGGTCTCGTCATATGTCCTCTTGGGGTTTGGAGAGTAGTCGGAGTGTACATGGGGATGAACGTGGGATGCTCCGCATCATCTCCCCCCCCCTTGGGAAAGATCCGACCACGGATCGTGATCCTCATCACCATGGAAACGGTTGCCGTAGACGAACTTGTAGTTGGACGGAGTTGATGACATGGCGCAATCCAAGTATTCCAAGGTGTCGCCGGAGCGATAGACATGCAAAAAGAGCAAACACAAGCAACACTCGGGAATACAATGGTTAGCGCACACAAAGTGTCCATCATGTAAGAATGAGTCCGTGAGGCAAGATTGTTCATGACAAAGCACATGAAGCTTAGCAAGATGATATGGGATGAGATGTAAAGCATTCATGGGAACAAAAGCATGGTGCACAAAGCGACAAATTCTACCATTGTGCAAAATGATGTCATAGAGAGACGGTTTGTCAATAGCATGAATATGGCAATGGATGCTCAACATGTGTATGTTATCATGCAATTGATGATGGGCAATATGATCACGATGTATGAATATGCCATCAAGGTAGATCACAACAAATTTGCTAAGGAAGTGCACAAGCTCATATATCATGGATGACATGGAAATAGATGCAACAAGGCTATCATAATGTGAGTGAATCCATGCATAGGGTGCAAACTTGTGGTGAGTATGATAAGTCCATCGAGCATGACATGTATGAGCACAATCAACAAATATGGAGGTGTTGGTGTACCAAAGCTCGATGTCGAGGCATGAGTGGAGTTCCGAAGGTGCATCCAATAAGTGCGAGCGCTCCTCAATGTGAAGGTCCATGTAGCCAATCTCCAATGTTGCTCCTCCATTCACGAGATGTATCATGTAGACAAGAAGAAGAAAACAACAGCGAAAGAGTGACCCATCCAATATGCATATTTGAGGATGGCTCAAAGAGAAGGAGGTCACCTTTAGGAGTTTCTCAAGGATGATGGAGTCGCGCATCTTGTATGCCTTCACATAACCAATATGTCTCGTGGTGGTACCGCCTTGTAAATCCTTCAAAATGAAAGAACATGACAAACACTTGGAAAAACAAATGAGGTTAGCGAAATGGCAAAACCAATCATTCGTGTGGTAAGATACCCAACAAGTGTATGCATCATGCTCATCATAAGAAATGACAAGGGAGTATTGCATAGTATGGAGGCATAAGATGCAAGAACAACCAAATACAATAGGCTTAAACAAGCAAGCATGCATCACAAGTAATATGTCCAAGGCTCCACGATCATTAAGTATAGAGGCAACTATTGGAGGCAAGCGACAATGAACAAGATATATCATGTGAGAGGCATGAGCATATATGTCATCAACCCAAGAAAGCAAGCAATAGTGGAACATGGGTGATGCAACATAGCAAGCAATCATAGTGATCAAGTCAAGCATGCTAGTAGTGCGAAGGTGCAACATACTAGAAGGAATCATGGCAAGCATGTCATGTGTGCAAATAGTGGGCATGAATAATTCACATGTCATAGCACAAGCATGAAAGCAAGATATGAGCAAAATAGCATCAATAGCATGGGGCACATGATAAACATGGCAATAGCAATAAGGATCTCCACCAAGCATGCAAATACACATAGAAGTATCATAATGGTGAATCATGGGTAGATGCAAACAAGGGTCACAATTGCATGGCAAAGGCATAGATGCAAGTTTAACATGCAAAGTGAACACGGTAAAATGAGCATAAGGGGACAAATGGTATATAGCTCATAGCCGCGTGAGAGACAAGTAAAAGAGATGCGCGTAGTCCTTGCGCAAAGAGAATGGTGGTAAGGATAGTCCACGGTATCCCAAAGCGTCGTTGCTCTCAAGAGCTCGTTTCGTCAACTCTTGGGATTGAGAGGTTGACGAGTATACATGAGTACCTACACAAAACAAAGACAAAGGAAAAATTGTGTGTGCATGGTATATGTACACATCATCCATCATGATGCGCACATGCATGTGTCGGTTAGCACAAAATAGCCAATGCTCAAATAAATGAGATGCGTGATATAGAAACATGTCATCCATCATGATAGGTTTGTTATTATGCATGGCATAATGGAGACTCAAAGGATGTAATGCATCATGAGAAATATCTAGAGCATTGTTATTCATGGAATGCATATGGTGTACACTATGATGAGAATCATGCAAAGCATGGAATGCATCAAAATCTCCTAATATGTATGAGGAAACTATGGGGGTCTCCTCATGAGCATTAATGGAAACATCACATGGAGAATATTGAAAACATCCAAAACAAAGCATATTTGGAACAATGTGATCATGGCATGACCTAGTAGATGAATTATGCAAATCATGTAAAGGAAGCATGGCAATATCATCACATGAAAAACAAAAGCCAATGACCATCATCTCGTCATCTATGCCATAAGTGCAAATGGGATTGATTTTAATGGGGCATGCGTAGTTACTATGTTGAGTTTGTAATGATGCAATATGGGAGATCTCACTCATAGCATATGACAAGTTCAAAGGATTGTCAAACATGAAGTGACCAATAGAATTTTCACAAGATATCCTATGAAGCATAGCATCACAACTAGGCAACTCAACATGCTCATCATCATATTCATCATAAATAGGTAAGTCAAGGCATGAAGAAGTTTCACTAGCATGAAGCATGGTAATAGGTGGGTCAACATCATGGGAGCAATCGATGTCAAGATAGTCCACTAGTGGGACAAGAGAAGCACCATCACCTATGTTACCGTTGGAGCGTCGCTCATGTGTTGTAGGTGAGGTGTTGAATATCATCTCATTGTCATCTTTATCTTGATGGAACCATGTGGGGGGTGCATCATCGTCCACAATGTCCATCGGTTTTCCCATTGGAGAGATGGACTCGTCGAGGATAGGCATGTCGCCATGTAGGAGACCTAGCACCAAAGAAGAAAACACATCAGGAGTATAGGTTAAGTCATTAGAAATCATAGTGGCCTCACATGCCGTGTCAACTACCTCACTCTCTAAGTGTTGTGGCTCACTCACCCCCTCAAGGATGCTCTCACTCATATGGTTGGTGGAGTCACTCAAATGGCGCTCAACCTCACATAGGATGTGTGGCATGATCTCATGTGTGGGGCTAGTGGTGGTCACACTCATCCTCTCATAGGAAATGCTCTCAATGTCACGTATGGTGGAGTCACTCATGTCACTCATGTGGTGGTGGCTCTCCTCACATGGCACTTGGATCATCTAAACATATGTGGGTGTCGGAGAGATGTAGGTGCAAATGTCTCCATGCGCGGTCGCGTAGCTTGACTCGGAGGAGGAGTCCAATGTGGGCGCCGTCTTCATGTTGTGGAAGAGGTTCGCGCTCGTCGCCGTGGTCGAAGGGGATGGCCCTTGATCGACCATCTTGTCACCGTCTTGGTGTGGGAGGCCCATATGAGGTGGCACCTCATAGCTCGTCTCCATGACTGAAGGGAATTTCCCATGCTCGGCCATCTTCCTCGAGGGGCTTCCGAAGATGGAAGTGTCACCCTCGCTTGTAGTTGGTCGCCTTGGACTTGATGAAGTCGTTGTAGGCGTACTCATGGGAAGTAGGCGAAGATGCCATACGTCCAAAGGCAAATATGCCTTGAGAACACTTGGCGAAGATGCCAAAGTGGTTGATGTAGCCGTCTTGGTGGTGGTCGTCTCGCGGTCTTCTTTTGTGCTCTTGAAGCTTGGACTTGGCGTGAAGTAGGGCTTGTTGGGACTTGTGCATTTGCGCTTGTGGAGCATCTTCGTGATGATGATGTCATTGTCGTGCTTGAGCTCATAGTAGATGTCGTTCGTTGTCGTCGTGCACATGTTGCTTGGAGGTGACTTGCCCTTCATGACGATGTTGTTCACGAGCGTGATGGTGGTCGCCATGTAGATGTGGACTTGGGCGACTTGCGCTTGCATCTTTTTCGCGCTCCGAAGACTTGTGGCTTGAATGTCGCCGTCTTGAAGATGATGAAGGGGAAGTAGACTTGAGCAAGGTCTGAATCTCCTCCATCCTTGCATCTTGCTCCTCTTTATGTGCGGCAAGCTTCTTGTCGATGTAGTCCCTTTTCCTTGCTTCGGAGTGACGAATGTCGATGGAGATGTTCTCGATGCACTCTCGCAATCTTGATTGTGCGCCTTGCACTTGTCGTTGTAGATCGAAGATAGATGCTTTGGTGATGTAGTTGTTCACACCGTTGTTGTTGTCGTAGACCGGAGAGGAAATGCCTTGCCTATCCATCACAAGACTCGAGCAAATATGAGTGGGAGAAAGAGAAGAACTTATACCAATGTACCTTGACCGATGTTGACAATGAATTAAGTTCACTCAAATGCGGACAATGAAATAGCACTATTGGTACCAATCCTTGTCGGTTCTCACACCTACACAAGTAAGGCTTATAGTGGAGCTCGGTGAGGATAGTGGCACAAACATTTAATGCAAAATGTTAGCAAGAGTCAATAATGTTGAAAGAGATTCACAAATTCGCAAGTGAAACAAATGGACCAATAGCAAAGAATGGCACACAGAAACACACACACGGATAGATAAATGGGGTCGTGCAACCAAGGAATGAGCACAAAATGTGGAATCCACGGAAAACGCTCATGTTGCACAACTCAAGAGAGACGCTAACTCAAGAGAGACGCTAGCACGATTGCTCAAAAGGCGGATACGACACTTGTGCACAACGTATAGCATACTTGGAATTTCCCATACTTGGAATTTCCCATGCTATATATGTATGGTTCCCGGTGTTTCTCTCAAGATGATCCAAGATGATCGGGTATGACAATCTTATATGCAATGTGATATGATGCTCTGGCACTTGCTTACAAGCTCTTTGCTCTCTTTCTTTTGCTTAAAAGCTTTATTTCTTTTCTTTTTTTTCTTTGGCCACTTTTGCACAATGCACAAACCAAGATAGCAATTGTGTATATGCGGGAACAAGCTTGCGACACAAGATATGATACCAATATGATATGGTATGTAAGCAATGGATGGTGTAGATCACTAATGTGCACAAGTAACGTGGCCCGGCAATACTCAAATGGCTAGTCACGATAGGCAAGTGACGCAAAATGGGCTAGGGGTTAACAATGCAATTGCAAGGGAATATACAATGGTGTCATCGAGGTTACCGTCCTTTGCAATGATGAGTGGTGGTGTTCTTGATGTAGATACCAAGATGATGGAGACTCGTCCTTAAGTAGCCGAAACACCTTAGGAAACGGAAAAAAACCGCGAACTCAAAATCTCAAATGACAAATGTCAAATGGTGGTAGCGGAAAAGCGGTGGTGGTTTGCACTTGGCAATGCGGAAGTGGGAAGATGGGCTATACACGTGTCGAAGTTGAAGTTGCCGTCCCTAAGTAGCCGAAACACCTTAGGAGACACAAGCCACAACTCAAACAAGCTCAAACAACTATTGGGTTAAGTTGGGGTGGAAATGTATGGTGGGTAAGGTTATGCGGAAATGGTGGTGGTGGTTGATGAAGAAGTAATCGTCCCTAAGTAGCTGAAACACCTTAGGAGACTCGAATAACTACTCAAGCAACCACTAATGCTATGGCAAGCAAAATGGGTTAGGTTGCGGAAGTCGGTGGTGGTTATGCGGATGATAGGGTGGAGGGCCTAGGCAAACTTGCCAAATTTTCGAAACTTTGATGGAGTCAAATGATGTTGGTGGTATTTTTGTGGCATAGGGGATGTCAATAGCTTCAAAACGAGCTAAAGAACGTCAAAATCGGAGTTCGGATGAATTAGTTATGGCCGAAACAAGAATCAGCCAAAGTCAAAACCTACAGGTTACGGACGTCCGGAAAGGTCGGAAATCCGTAAATTCGGTTCGGGTTAGGGGTTCCAGTCGTCCGGAAAAGGTCGGACGTCAGGTCGTTCCTGGGGCTCCGGACGTCCGTAAAAGTCCGGTCGTCCGGTGGGTCGGGGTCAACGCGAGATGCGAGCTCGAGGACGCGATTTTGAGCGGAAAATGGAGATTTCGGGGTCAAAATTCGCGGGATTTCGTGGATGAAAGATGGGGAAACTTGGGGAAATGCTAGATCCACTTGAAACCAAGCAAATCCATGAATCAAAATCAACAAAACATCATCAAACCAACAAATCACAAAAAAATTTGGGGCTATTTTTGGTGAGGATTTTCGAATTTGGGGAAGAAGACAACAAAATTAGGCTAGTAAACACGGGGTAGGGGCTCCAAAAACATGATCAACGTGGCTCATGATACCAAGATGATGTCATGAGACAAGCTGGCTCTGGGCCAAGATGATGTAGGATGGAACCCTAGGTGGACGATCTTTCACGTTTGGAGCGGATCCTACGGGGAAACACGAAGAACACGCGGAAGCACAAAGAGGAAAACACGGGTAAAACGAGAGAGAATCATGAAACCGACATAGAATCAATCACATGAGTGCTAGATCACCGACAACATAGAGTAACATATGATCCACAATCAACAAAGGTAAGGATACAAAGGAACCGTTCTTCTCCGTACGGAGGTCTTGAGGATCTTCCCTGGAAAGGGGTCTTGAATCCGCTTGGGGGATCTTCTCCAAAGAGGTCCTGAACTCCGAGGAGAAGTATCCAAGTGGATGAGCAAGGGCTCTCACACAAATATGAGCTAAGCAAATGCTACCCTCACTAGGAGGTGGGGGCGTCCTATTTATAGTCTTAGTGCAAAAGGAGGTCAAAGTGAAGGGGTACAAGGGCTCCAGCCCGCGGGCGCGGTCACTCAGGGGTCGGACGTCCGGAAGGCGTCGGACGTCCGGAGGCTCGGGACGGTCCGGACGTCTGGCTAGGCTCGGGCGTCCATAGAATCAGCTCGGTCGTATGCGCGTCGGACGTCCGGAGGGGGTCGGTCGTCCGGAGCTTCGTGATGGTCCGGACGTCCGGAAGTCGTTGGTCGTCCATAGATTTGGCTCGGGTGCTTGTCGTCCGGTCATCTGGTCCGCCTCGGACGTCCGTAGATTTGGTTCGGGTGGCGAAGTATCGGACGTCCGGAAGGCCCGATCGTCCGTGTCCTGGAACTCGTCGGACGTCCGGACTTGGTCGGTCGTCCGACGCCTATAGCTTCAGCAGCATCTCTTCTTCTTCTTCAACATGCTTGGGGTCCTCGTCGTCTTGGCTCTTGCAAGTAGTTGATCCTTGGCTCACCTCCATGTACCTGATCACACATAGAGTTTCCGAATGAGGTAGTAGCCATGTCTCGTGAGTAGGAAGAGGGAGTTTGGAGAGGAGCGAGTTCACCTTATCTTCGATAGCCTTAGCTCTGGCTCGGGTCATGGGTCCACGTGGTGTTGAGGGAGATGTAGATGCGTCCATGGGGATGAGCGAGGGATGCTCCGCATCATAGGGGCTATCTAAGTGAACATGGCATAGAGGCACCTCTCGAGTAGAAATTCAAGAAAGTCATCGAGAACAAGGTAAGGAGATGCAATAAGAAGCTTCAACCGGGTAGGCAATCGTTTGTTGCCTGAAACAAGGGGGTGAAAGGGGTTCAGAGCAATGGTAATAAGTATCGCGTCTGATACCAGAATAGATCGCCTCTCGGAAGGCGGCTCGGGATTTTCATATGAAGCCAAGTGTGAGAAATAACCTTAGAAACAAGGGTGTACAGGAGAGTCAGGTTTTGATCTTGTGGAACTGTGGGTTATGGGCCCACCATGTGGGTTAAAAGTAGGAAGGCACTAACATCTTGAACGGTCATGACAGCAAGGCAGGTCAGAGGATAGCCTGTCAGTCATGTTGGCAACAAAGTTTGGTACCAAGGGCATGGGACGAAGAGAACCATTTTCCTGCTCGTAAGACGAGGCGGACCAATAGGCAAAGTTCTCGTCCATCGGTGGTTACCGGAATGTCATTAACAATCATAACAGGGTCTTACTGATATAGCGGTACAACAAGGTGTTTACCTAAGCAGGGAATTACCACTGCTCAGTTAAGTCAGATTGCAAGAAAGGTTAAACAAAACAATGGAAAGAAAAATGTGTTTAAACACCTTTTTCAAGGGTATATCCTTCCCAAGGACAAGCAAGGCATGATATCCATGACAAGATATAATGTAGAAAACCCGGTAGGTAAGGGGAGAGAAATTTCATGACATTACCCATACAACGGTGTTAGGACAATTGATAAAGAAAAAAATAGCATTGTGCTTCAAATGTTCTTATTGAAGATCGGAGTACCATAGACATGCTTCGAGATAGCATTGGCATGGTCATTAGGCAAAGGTCAGACCTTAAGAACACAAATGATCCATCGGGAATTTTCTAGAACACCTCATGCAATTTTTTTTCCAGGAAAAAGATGAGGATGTGGAGGATGGGTTCAGCAGCAATCCGTCGACACGTCAAAAAGGAAGTATTTCCAAAATTATACGAACAAGTTTGTGTTTGGGGGAAGGCAAGAATGTTGTCGATAATAACACAAATCCTCGAGGGGGCTAGGATGGTATTTCTCATCACGAATTCGATTGATATTCTGGAAGAGCTTAGAATGTTGATGATGATCACGACACATTTGTCGAGAGATTTCATGAAGATGTAATCGATTGGAGATGATGTCAAGTCAAAGGGATGATGAAGCAAAAGTTTATTGGAACCACAGATACGACACAAACTCGAAATCAAGCATGTTGTTCAAGGCGAAATGATAAGATAAAGGAGATCGACGTAAGCTTAGCTCATCGTCAGAAGTTGCTCCGAGAAAAGGACCGGGTAGCACAGTTAAAATTAGCTCGATAATGATATAACCGATCAGGAAAGGAATGATGTGATGGAGTATCATTCCAATGAGAATTCACAAGACGTAGTGCAATCACACAATACCTCGTGATAACAGGGGGCAATACTCAAGGTAGATCAAAAATAGAGGTTGGACAGATGAAATGATCTGCAGCAGACAAGTATTTTAACTTGTCCGGGAAATGGAATCATGGAGAAAAATATGGTTGGAACCACGATGGCAAAGAATCAATTTAAAGATGCAAGATGAGCTTATACCAAGGGAACATTTGATTATAAGAGAAGTTTCCATGATAAGATCTACATCGTGTCTATGGGCATGAACACAAAGTTCAAGGTCGACTCCCACTTCTTCAATGCATAACCTCTCATTTACTTCTCGCTTTTGACAAAGTTGTAGTGTAGAAATTTTTATCCGGCGTAACACCAATAGAGTATGGCCCATAGAAATTTCCGGGTTCACACAAATTAGGGAAAGCAGTAGTTCAACCCGTCGGGGCATCTTAGGAACATTTGCAAAAACTTTAGAGGTATTTAACTCAAGTTCGGAAGTAGAGCATGGTTGACAAAGCAGAGAATACAATTTACCAAAGGCAATATGTATCAGGGGAAGAGCACACAAAATTTTGAATATGAAGGAAATTGCCGGATAATAATCCAACAAAGGATTCATCGGTCCTCAGTGGATCTGATTTGAGTATCAGTACTCAATCAGGAGAAGGAAAGAATGCAAAGGCATCAGATTATAGAAACATCTGAATAATTCGATGCTTAATGCAAAGAAATTATGATTTCCAAATTAGAAGATCAGAAGCAGACACTTTGATCAAAAGACATGTAAGTTGAATAGATATAGATCGACAATCAATTAAGGTTTGGTTTGCCGAGCACTAGCTCATGTCCGGAGTGACATCTGAGCCGGAAAGATCATTTAAAAGGATCAACTGATGATTGCGCGCATTTGCTCACATGTTGAATCAATAGGAACAAAATTACGGTGTCAAATGATACTAATGAATATTGCTAGACATATGAGAAGCATCCATAATGTAAGCAGACAAGTAATTGCCGAGCAATAGTTTGAAGAGGATTCTCAGAAGATCGAATAGTATATCAGAGAATCTTATGAAGCATACGAACAACTAGGGATGAACGGATACTCGATAAGTGCGAGGAATTATCCGTAGGGGTATTCATGTGGTAAAGAACTGCAAGGCAGTAAGCTCACGGGATTCTTGGGGCAACAGAGAGTATTTCATGGCATCTTGAAATAACAAGAGCAACAAGGAATGATTGTATGAATGACAAGTGTATGTAGTTAGTCATAGGGGCTTATTGGTGGTAGGGAATTGCAAACGCGATGAGCACAAGTTATCGGGATAACATCGGAGACTATCTTCGGAATCTTCTGGTGCAGCAGGCGGTCATTTGTAATAAGGGGATCTCCGGGAGGAAGTAGTTACGAGATCCTAATGTTAGAGCTAGCAAAATCGTTTAACCCGAATGGAAGAGAGATTAGAGTCCCAGAGTATAGACAAGGAATAAAAGACCCTAATACCACCCAATTGGCGACGTGGTCCCGTAAGCCACACAACCAAGTTAGTAAAACGGTTTTCGGTTTCTAGACTCAACTTCAGCCAAGGAGTTGGAAAGGGGGATCCTACAGGCAGTCGGCTCTGATACCAACTTGTGACGCCCCCGATTCAATCGTACACTAATCATTCACGCAAATGTGTATGATCAAGATCAAGGACTCACGGGAAGATATCACAACACAAATCTAGACACAAATTAAAATAATACAAGCTTTATATTACAAGCCAGGGGCCTCGAGGGCTTGAATACATCAGCTCGAATACAAACGAGTTAGCGGAATCAACAATATCTGAGTACAAACATGAGTTAAACAAGTTTGCCTTAAGAAGGCTAGCACAAAAGCAACATCGATCGAAAAGGCAAGGCCTCCTGCCTGGGAGCCTCCTAACTACTCCTGGTCATCAACGGTCTCCGTAACGTGGTAATAGGCGCCCTCAGGGTAGTAGCAGTCGTCAATGGTGGCATCTGGCTCCTGGGCTTCGACATCTGGTTGCATCAACCGGAAAGAAGGAGAAAGTGGAAAAGGGGAAGAAAAGCAACCGTGAGTACTCATCCAAAGTACTCGCAAGCAAGGATCTACACTATATATGCAATATTATCAAAGGAAGGTTGTATATGTGGACTGGGCTGTAGAAATGCCAAAATAGAGAGAAGGCCTAGTCCTATCGAAGACTAGCATCTTCTAGAAACCACCATCTTGCAGCAAACAGGAGGGAGTAGAGTAGCATAAAGTAAAGTAGTAGAAGTGTTATCAACCTCGGCCAGAGATCCTTTCTCGACTCCCTGCGAGAAAGCAATCCCAGAGCCATACTATCCATTTCTCAACACAATCCAATTCTCATCACAAGTATCTAGTTCTAGTTGTATCGATTGGGATACAACTCCAAGTGTCCGTTACCGTAGGACAGGCTATCGATAGATGTTTTCTTCCCTGCAGGGGTGCACCAACTTACCCACCACCCTTGATTAACTCCGGCGGGACACACTTTCCCGGGTCATGCCCGGCCTCGGCCAAAGAATATGCCGCAACCCGACCTAGGCTTAATAGAGAGGTCACCATGCTGGACTAAACCTATGACCCCAGGGGTCATGGGCCATCTCCCCAGGAACTCCTGCACATTGCGTGGGCGGCCGGTGAGCAGACCTAGATACCTCCTTAAAAAGGAAGGTGCTTACCAGTCCAACCCGTTCAGTCGCTGACGTCTATTAAGCTTCGGCTGATGTATACGACGCAGAACGCCCATACTATGCCCACGTGATGGTTAGTGCTATCAGGCCAGAGGCCTCTTGGATCAAATATCCAAATCGTAGTGGATTAGGAACGCGCGGTAACAAGTAGAGACTCATGAAAGATGTGACCTCGTTGCCCCGTCTCGAGGACTTGCGGCAAGGGCTAAGAATGCCCGGCCATGCCTCGTAATTATCTCTCGGGCACCTTCCAGGTCAACCCGACTCCACATCACTCGCAATTATGCTCGCGCGGGTACCCCTCAGGGTCGACCCGTCTTTAGTAACATGGTTCAGTGTAAATTCATAGTAATCATAGTAACTGTGTTTAAACATCAAGGGGAAAACCCGAGGAATCACCCCCGGTGAATTCCACTCGATGTAATCATCAAGGTGAACGTAAGAGGAATCATCCCCGAGGTTCACACTTAAGGGGTTGCACGACAGAGTCATATCGGAAATGGTTAAGGTGGAATCACCCTCGATGACCACGACCGAATAGCTACACTACAGGGTTAACATTAGAAGTGCTGTAGAGGTCTCACCCTTGGCACTCGATAGTAACCCAGCAGTGTCGAGCAACTAAGGGGAAAGTGATGTGCGGTGCCGGGGCCTGGTCTTTGATGCCGTTGATAGGGTCTTCAATGATGAAGCAGGGGCAACCAAGACAAGGTGGGGGTCACTGATGGGTCACTAACCAACCTATACTAAGCAGATTAGGATAAGCAGGTAAGGTACAACAGGAGATACAAAAGCAGGCTATGCATCAGAATAGGAGCAATCAATAACAGTAGCAAAATCTAATGCAAGCATAAGATAATGGAATGGGAGATATCGGGATGATCAAAGGGGGGGGGGGCTTGCCTGGTTGCTCTGGTAAGGAGGGGTCGTCGTTGACGTAGTCGTACTCAAAGGCACCAGCGTCGGTCTCGAGGTCTATCAGAGAAGAAGAGGGGGAAGAAATAGTAAATACAAGGCACACAGTTGCATGAGATGACAATAAGCGGTGGTAGAGGTGTTCTAACGCAGGGCTACCGATACCGGCGAAGGAGGTAAACATCCGGGAATGTTTTCCCGGTGTAGGCATTTTCGGACAGGCGCACCGAAGGGGGAAAGTTTTAGGTTCGCTATGCTAGGTATGCGAGACAGATGAACTGAGAGCGTATTCGGATTTGTTGGATTTTTCTGAGCAACTTTCATATAGAAAACATTTTCATCAGAGTTACGGTTTAAATTCTATGATTTTTCAAAGATTAAACCATATTCTAGAATTATTCATATTAACAGAAAAGGAATATGACGTCAGCATGATGCAATGCTAATGTCCGCAGGTCAACCGGTCGGCTGACTAGTCAAACCAGACAGGTGGCGACCACATGTCATCCACTGTAAGCTTAACAGTGGATTAAACTAATCTAATCAGGCTAATTAGAGGGGTGGTCCCCTAGTGTCAGTGACTAACTAATTACTAATTAATTCACATATTTTAATTAGCAGATTTATTTATTTTTAAGACGTTTAAGCTAGCGGGGCCCGCATGTCAGTGGGTTAGTGTGCCCAGTAAGCATGTTGACTGGTCAAACAAGTCAACGGGGACCCGTGGGGCCCAACATCAGTGGCACAGATAGCCCACCTGCCAGGCCACGTCGAAGACGGCGCCGGAGATAGCTCCGGCACCCGAAAACGCAGGTGGCGCGTGCAGGAGGGGCTCAGGTTTCGTCGTCCGGCGACCAAATTGACGGTGGTTGGTCGCATTCGAACGGGAACAACGTCCCGCGTCGATATGTGGCCTTAGTGCGAGCTAAAACAAATGGAGTCGAGCGCTAGGTCGTCGCTGGCGGACGACGGAATTGGGCGTTGGTGGCTACGGCGATGTGGGGCGCGACAAGCGATGCGAAGAGCATAGTTGGGCTCCTACGAGCCCCAGGAGCTCGGCTACGAGCTAGGACGCGAGCTCGGGCCACGGTGGCCACGACGGTGAGGTGATCTACGGCGGCGAGCTCATGGCAACGGCGACGAGCTAGCTAGGGAGAACCACGCGGTGCGAGGAGAAGAATGGAGGGAGGGAGGAGCTCACCAAGCGGCTACGAAAAGCCTGCGACAGCTTAGGAGCGCAGAGGTGGCTGGAGACGACGGCGGTCACCAGCGACAGAGAAGATGAGGACGAGCTCGATCCCGACCGTGCGGTTGTTCCCAAGCTCAATGGCGAGGCGTAGTCGAGGTAGAGGTCGACGGTGCGTCTCGTGGACGTGCTGGTGAGGCGCGGGATGGGCGGTGGCCGCGGTGGTGGTAGACAGCAGCGATGATGGCGTGCGGGAGGTCCAGATCGGGACGAGAGGAGAGGGAGAGGTGAGCGAGTGGGGCAGGGAGCGGGCAAGTGGATGGAGGTAGGTGGGGGAGGATGCCCGAGGTGTCGGGGCGCTGGTGGCCTTATCCTCCTCATCGACGACGAGGTGGTCCGACGGCGACGCGTGGGCGCGCGCCCTCGGTCGGTTGAACAGGGGGAGGGGAGAGCGACCATGGAGGTGGGCCATCTAGGTTGGGCCGGCTGGTCCGGATGGGCCAAGGCCCATGGAGGCAGGTGCTTCCTTTCCCCTTTTCATTTTCTTTTAAAACTTTTTTGTTTTCATTTAATAGTAGCCTTTTTCATTTTCTTTTGCCGTAATAATCTTTTGCAAAAATGTGCCACTGGTGAAAACAAATACTAGGGGCAGTGGTGCACGACCACCATAAGCTTGGGATTTATTTGAATCCATTTGGAATTTTCATAATTGGAGTAGCATTTTAAAATGCTAGAATTGCACTGGATTAATTGCTACTGCTCATTTTAGCAACATAGTGACGTTCTTTTTCTTAACATCAATTGTTTTGGAATATTTGCTAAATAATGAACATTTTTCCAGCAAGTTTTTGCAACTTCAAATTTCACTTTGAATTTGAATAGAATTCAGAGAAGGGATTTGAGCTGAGATATTACCCCAACATGATTAAGCTTTGTAAATCAAGAAACTTGGCGCTGATCATAAGGGATCTCTGTAGTGTGATGCTGGGGATGTTACAGAGCAACACGTTACCAGCAAGCCTTGCGCCGCTACCATAGCCGCAAGGTCCATGCCCGGAGCCTTGAGGAAGGTGACCTTGTTCTTCGGCACGTTCAGTCGGCCAAGAATTCTAACAAGTTGACGCCAAAGTGGGAAGACCCTTATCGGGTAACACGAGTCACCAGGCCCGGCGCAGTTCGCTTGGAGATCGAAGAAGCCGTTCCAGTGAGTAACTCCTGGAACATCGAGCATCTTCGCAAGTTTGACCCATAAGGCGTGGCTGCCGGGCCTCCCGGCAAGCCACCCATTTGTACAAGCCTTGCCGGCAAGGAATGTAACCCTTTGTACAAAGCTAGGCGCAAAACCTGAGCACTAATAAACGAAGCGCTGGCGCCCTAAGTTAAAGCATGCATGCTAGGTCGAGTCTCCTCCTCGGTTAGGGTTGATAGTGCTTGGCAGCAGCTAACCCCTAGCTTAGAGGTCGAGTGTGCATCTCTCTGTTTCTTCCTTGTCCTTTTTTTGCAGGACACATAGGTATTTCTGCCGAGCTGTTTGGAAGAGAGGAACGGACTGGTGCCCCGACCCCGGCAAGCCAAGGTTGCCGGGGGCTGCAAATACAAGGATCCGTCCGCGGCAAGCCAGGGTTGCCCGGGTCCGTAGGGCCAGATAAGTCTTTTATCCTCTATCATGCATTTCGTTATGAACCGGGTGTCGGGGGCGATGCTGATTCCCACCAACACCTATGGGGACAGGGCCCCTTTCGGTTCAGTGGGGGGCGGAGAGCGCACAAAGAGCGGATCGAGGCAGTGCACGCGGGCGATTTTACCCAGCTTCGGGCCGCACGGATGCGTAAAACCCTACTGCTGCTTGTTTGCGTATATTGGATTCTTGCTCAGGAGCGATGGACGCTGCCGGACTGAGCGTGGGAGTGTTCCTGGTGTTGAACGAGCCGAACTGGCCGAACCTCTAAACTTCCGACCTCTTTCTACGTTGCGCTTGGGCCTCCTTTTATACTCTTAAGGGGTCATCGACAGGGGGCAACGTAGACAAGAAGGGTAAAAATGGAAAAGGATGCGGTAGGTGCAGCTACCGCTACTGTGGATACAGTGCACCCTACCTAACTCTGACAGCAGGGGACAAGGGCATTAAATGCCTGTCTGAGTCTCCTAAATAGTGCAAAAGGTGACCGTTTGGAGCGCCACCGTTTGCCACGATGGGCTTCTCTTCATCTCTGCTTGCCACCACATACCCCTAGTTGCACGGCCTCCTGCCACGTCTGCTTGGGAGAGCCCTAGAGCGACACGTTAGCAGGTGTGCTGGAGCGCAGGCACGAAGTGGGGGTTTCCCGCGGCAAGCTCCTTGCCGCGGCTGTGGTCTTGTCGCGTCTGGAAGCTTGTCGCTCGTCGGATCTTGTCGGGACGCATGGCGCGTTGCGGGAAGCTTTCTTGGTATGCCTTGAATGGCCTTCCCGGCAAGCTCCTCTTGCCGGGGTCTTGTCTCTTCCCGGCAAGATCCTCTTGCCGAGGCCTTGGTTGGCCTTCCCGGCAAGCTCCTCTTGCCGGGGCCTTGGTTGGCCTTCCCGGCAAGCTCCTCTTGCCGGGGCCTTGGTTTGAGTACTTTGTTCTTGAATGGTCTTCAAGGGAACCACGGAGGGTCCTGGCGGTCACCCGGCAAGCCTTGCCGCGGGGCGCTACAACTGCCCGTGCACGAGTTCAGGGTAATAGGGTACCCCTACTATAAGCCTTCCCAGCTCCACATACATCTACATCGTGCGTTTGGCTCTCCTTGGTAATCGCTCTATCCAAGCTTTGATAGTTTTGACTACAATGGTTGTCGATCACTAAGGGAGTCCTGGATTAGGGGGTATCCAGACAGGCAGACTGTGTACATCGTCCGGACTATTGAAGCGTGAAGATGTAAGACTCAAGACTTCGTCCCGTGTCCGGATGGAACTCTCCTTGGCGTGGGAGGCAAGCTTGGCGATCCGGAAGTTATATTTCCTTCCTTGTAACCGACTCCATGTAAACCCTAGGCCTCTCCGGTGTCTATATAAACCGGAGTGGTTGGTCCTTAGAAGGCCGATCACAATTACAATCATACCATCATAGGCTAGCTCTTAGGGTTTAGCCTCTATGATCTCGTGGTAGATCTACTCTTGTACTACCCATATCTTCAATATTAATCAAGCAGGAAGTAGGGTTTTACCTCCATCGAGAGGGCCCGAACCTGGGTAAACATTGTGTCCCTTGCTTCCTGTTACCATCAGCCTAGACGCACAGATTGGGACCCCCTACCTAGATCCGCCGGTTTTGACACCGACATTGATGCTTTCATTGAGATTTCCTCTGTGTCGTCGCTACAAGGCGTGATGGCACCTTCAATCATCGTCAACAACACGGTCCAGGGTGAGACTTTTCTTCCCGGACAGATCTTCGTGTTCGGCGGCTTCGCACTGCGGGCTGATTCGCTTGGCCACCTGTAGCAGATCGACAGCTACGCCCCTGGCGACCAGATCAGGTTCGAAAACCTGAACTACACGGTGTACATCCGCGGAGACTTGATCTTCGACGGATTCGGGCCCACGCCAGGAGCACCGGAGAGTCACGACGAGCACGACTTAGACCTGCTGTCGGACAAAGCTTGGGGTATCACCCTCGCAGTAGCCCTGGACCTAAATCCGGAGCAGGCTGCGCTGCCTAAGGACGGAGGGCTGGACCTCGCCCCGTAGGCCGCACACTCATCGGCGGAGGAGCCGAACACAGGTCTCACCTCTGTGGTGGCCTGTGACTCCGGACCCCCGGATTCGCATCCGGATGTTGGTTCTGGTCCGCGCACTCCCGAGCCAGTCGAGCCAGGTTGTGCTCCGGCAATGGAGTTCACTGTTGCGGATATCTTCCAGCACTCGCCCTTTGGCGACATGCTGAACTCGTTAAAAACTCTCTCTTTGACAGAAAATTCCGGGCCGAACTATGTCCGGCTCGAGTGGGAAGCAGGCGACGAAGAAATTCGTTACCAACCCACCACCCACTTCATAGCTACGGTTGATGATTTGACCGACGTGCTTGACTTCGACTCCGAAGGCATCAATGGTATGGACGAAGATGCAGGAGGAGATTCAGAATCTATGGGGTGCCGGACTTCCGCCTCGTCACACGACATATACATGGTGGATATGCCCAAGGAGGACGATGGCGACAATCCGGAAGATAAAACCCCCGGGCAAAAGCCAAAGCAACGGCGCAGACGCTGTTCCAAGTCTAGCAATAGTAAAAATAGGAGCAAGAGCGCCAGAAGGATCGATACTCCGGTCAACCCCGAAGGCAATAACGACCATACGGAACCAGCGATGGAGCAGGACAAGCCAAGTCACGCCAAACATAGTTCGGAGCAGACGCCCGATGACAATGATCCGGAAGGACGAGGTCATCAAACCAAACCAGCACAAGAACAAAATTCGGATGACGATGCATTCATCATCTCGAAAACATGCGTGCACTACAAAAAAATACACTTCCGTGATGATACATGTTTGTCACAGTAGGTCGCGTTTTTTGTCATGCATGTACATCCATGACAAATTTATGACAGAATCGAGATAGTCATACATGTGCTGTCGTAGAAGTGTTTGATGACATTACCAAAATTATCATCACGGAAGTGTCCACTTCCATGACGATAAATCGTGCGTCACAGAAGTGCTTTCGTCAAGGGTGACCGACACGTGGCATCCACCGTAACGGAATGCCGTTAAGCTATCGGGTCGGGTTTTGGATCCGATAACCCATTAACAGCCCTGACCAATGGGGATTTTCCACGTGTAAAATCATCATTGGCTGGAGGAAACACGTGTCGGCTCATTGTCGGGACAGATGTCATCCACTCATTGGACAGAAGGCGCCTATGATACATCGACAGATGGCACGGCCCAATAGAGGCCCATTCCTGTGAAAAGGCCGGCCCGTTTGACTTGGTCAAAAGGTGATGGGCCGGCCCATGGAAAGCCTGTTAACGGCCTGTTCGCATATAGCCCATTTACAGCCCGCCAACCCAAGGCCCGTTACGCCCTTTCTGAATTAGCCCAGTAGCGTCATCTGGGCCATCCAATATGATTCCAGCCTTTTTTCACTTCTGGCCCATATATGGCCCATGACGTCTTTCGGCCCATATGATGCCCTATGTAACTCTTGGCCTATTAACGGCCCGTGGTGAAATTGGCCCGCGATGAACAGTGTATTACTTTAGACCCATTAACGGTCCGTGGTGAAACTGGCCTGTAATGAACAGTGTATCGCTGTATACCCATTAAGGGCCCGTTATTCAGTTGGGTCGTTTATAGCCCATGTTATCTTTCAGCCTTCTCAGAGCCCATTTATTCATGGGCTTATTTGCAGCATTCGGTTACTTATGGCCCATTACTGTCATTTTCTGCTTGTGGGCCAAATTCAGCCCGTCGTTACAGTCGGCCCGTTTGTGGTCCGTCAGTTTGTTGGGACATTTTAATAGAATCACCAAATACGTCCTATTAACGACCCGTTATGGTAAGCCAATAAAATGTATGATTTCCATTATAGGCCCGTCTACGGCCCATTAAAGGCCAGTACAAGACCCATAAATGAGTCGGCGGTCCATGGATCCTACGTGACATAGAAGGCCCATGGACCCTACGAGAAGTAGAAGGCCCATGGACACTACGAGACGTAGAAGGCCCATGGATCCTGCGAGACGTAGTAGGCCCATGGATCCTACGAGACGTAGAAGGCCCATGGTCGGGCGAGTTGGCCCCCGTTTGAACGATATAGCATATTCAAAGAATTATCCTACTCAATACTATCACCTCTAAAAAGCATACACTATAAAACAAAGAGATCAAGGCATAGAAAGGTACAATAATCCTACACTATACAATAAAGAAATTACAGCCGATTATATCCACTAGGCATTATGGTACGGCACAGGTGATAATAAAGCATACACAAACAGCAAATTACATACACTGGGCAAATACGACTCATACATCATGGACGCGCATCAACTTAACTCCATTTGAAATATAATCTCTTCAGAAAATAGGATTGGCCGGATTCAGATAGCACAAATTTCAGTCTGCAAAATCTCCAATTCCTTCATGGTTACCTCGGTGCCTTGTTTCATTTTTTTGACTCCTGCATCTAATACCTGCATGCCCAGTCTCAACTTGTTGATTATACGTTGACAATCATGTACACGTTGTCTTGCCACCTCTAGTTGATGCTCGAGGACATCAGCACATTCCAATTCCAATCCATAATCATTCGGTAACGGCCATGCCGCACTTCTCGCGGATTTTTGCGTTGATGTCACTTCATCCTGAAATGTTTCTGTAAGTACACATGACTAGGGCAAAAATATAGTTACAACAGTGAAGCGAACAAGACACTATTTTGTACTACATGGCAAAACAGGACTAACAATAATGTTACACGTCACTTTCACAAAAAAAATGTTACACGTCATGAAGCATAAGCAGGTGATATTTTAAAAATTATAAAAAAGATAGTCTGTGCAGCCTGCATACAGAAATCCCTCTTAGCTCACCAGAGGAGCATGATGTTGGGGCCCAATCGAAAACACAGACAAGTTACAAATTTAGACAGCACGTTGCGTATAAGTAAGCAAGCAGTTGGCCATTCTGTACCTCAATTAAAGTCTTAGGGAGCATAATGAACAGCAGAGGGTTTCATACAAACATACTACAGCAGGCAAAACTATGCAATCATTAGCATAGTATAAACTAGATTGTGAGCCTCATGCAATAATAGTTGGTTAATAGACTTCAAAGCTTCAGGCACACTTCGGCAGAGTAATTAAATGGTAAGGCCTTTAATTATGTCAACTAATAGTGATACAAGTACCGAACATCAGGCATAATTATTTGGGCATCTCATTAAGTGAGGACAAATAAAGCAATTGAAAAGAGAAAATTAACTATGCCTGAAACAAACAAGGAATTGAACTGTTGAGTTGCATACAGTGACTTACCTTAGCAGGTTGAAGAGGCTCAGCGCAGCTCCTACTTCTCTTGCAAGGCTCCTTCCTAACATCTTGTACTTGGAAATCCTCAATCTTATCTTCATTGCACCCCCTCTGCAAGGTGACACAAACTAGTTACTCGTCTCCTTGGAAGATAAATATGCATACTTTCCAGTCTGTGAACACAAAAGGATGAGATTATAACAAAACAACACCACATAATGAAACATGCCGCATCTCTTGCACTTGCACACAATGAAATGAGCATTTACTATGTCTGCACTATGTAAAAACTAGGCATACCTTCGAACTGGATCTCCAGGTACTCTTGGAGAGCCTACTGTAGTGTACAGCCAAACCTTTATTCACCTATGAGTTAGACAAGGCCCCACTACAGCAGCCCTTAGTGTTTAAATCGTTGACAAGCTCTGTTAGAGTGTTAGGTCAAGAACAACAAGTAATCAAAGCAAACAGTCCTAGTATGGCTGGCTGATGCAAACAAGCAATTGAACAGATGTGTGAGCAAATCTTACATATCAAGAAAAGAAGCAAAGAAGGAGGCTTAAAGACCATCACTTGACTGACCAGATTTAAGGGGCATTTAAACATCATGTGCAACGTATGAACTAACATAAACATTGCATATTCCAGATTCTACAATGGAATGCACATGTATTAGGTTATGCCATGTATGATGATGCCTAAATGTACAGATAGCAGGCAGGAGTGATTCATCATTGCACGCACAATTGAATTGCAGGTTAAGGGCCAGTTCGATTCCGCCTTTTCAGGGTATATTGTCAAAATAAGCCATAAAAGATGTAAAGAAGTCATTTTTGAGTTATGGGCTTGGGCTTAACTAATTTCGCTTTGGAGGGGGGTGTTTCGGGTAGAACCTCACTAAAAATTGAAGGGAAGGGGAATAGTGAAATGACTCTGTTGTCTGCCTATATTACACTCAAAATGCAACTGCTGACGCCTGTGTCACACCTGACCCTCAAGTAAAAACAAACACGCAAGCATTCATTGCCCTGCCCGCTTGCATCTCCTCTCCCCTTTCCCTCTACCTCGATCCCCTGCCTGCAGCACTAGGGTTCCTCCAGCGAGCCGTCGCCACTGGTCCCATCTGGCCTGGTCCTCGACGATGCTATGTCCAGCTAGGCTACATGGCCGGCGGGTAGGGGCAAATCTCCCTGGCTGCTCCTCCCTCTGGCGCCGCCCCTCATTCTCATGGTCTCCAGCAGCTGCTCCACTGTGGTTCGTCCAACGCACTACTCCAGCGGGCGCTGCACAACTACGGCTGATGCCACACTGCGGCAGAAGGCACCTTGTTCCCCCTCCCCTCCTCCCAGGCCATGGCCTTGAGGTGCTGTTGAAGGATGAGCTCATCCAACAAGGTGAGGATCTCCTCTGATTTTTTGCCAAATTTTCATTCTGATCCACTATACGATGAATTGCTATGAGCTGCTTCTGCTGCTGCTATATGATGCATTGCTATGAGCTGCTCCTGCTTCTGCTATATGATGAATTGCTATGAGCTGCTGCTGCTGTATGATGAGTTGCTATGAGCTGCTGCTGCTGCTATATGATGAATTGCTATGAGCTGCTGCTGCTGCTATATGATGAGTTGCTACAAGCTGCTCCTGCTGCTGCTATATGATGAATTGCTATGAGCTGCTCCTGCTGCTGCTATATGATGAATTGCTATGAGCTACTGCTGGTATATGATGAATTGCAGACTGCTGCTGCTGTATGATGAGTTGCTATGAGCTGCTGCTGTTGCTATATGATGAGTTGCTACTAGCTGCTCCTATTGCTGCTATATGATGAATTGCTATGAGCTGCTCCTGCTGCTGCTATATGATGAATTGCTATGAGCTGCTGCTGGTATATGATGAATTGCAGACTGCTGCTGCTGTATGATGAGTTGCTATGAGCTGCTGCTGCTGCTATATGATGCTTTCAGGTGGTGCTGCTATATGATAATAACCAGCCACTTGGACCATCGAATTTCAACAAATAATTGTTCTTCATTTAAATGTGGGTCATGCGTTCTTCGTTTAAATTAGGCAATGGGATCTCTATGGAAAACATTGACCAAAGTAGATTGTGCCAAGTAGATGGTATCTTTGTATTTGCATTTTGAGCAAATAGTGATGGTCTGTTTTCCTATCATATTAATTACTGCACTGGGTTCAATTTGTGATGTTTGCAAGTCAAATTAATTTCCATATGTGCAGCAAAATGAAAAATATATATAATGCAATCTAGACTTTCCACTGATCATACCAAAGATAAGCTGAAAACGCAATGAAAAGAACTGGTTGGCGTATTACATGGAGCTTATATTCACAGGTGCTTATTTTCTTAGGATAACTCGTAATAACTGTCCCTAAGAAACTTGGCTAATAGAACTGGCATACAAATAACATGTCACGATGATTGCAATGGAGGAGTGACGTACCATAGCACACTGTATAGGCTCACCGCTGCCTCTCCTTTTTTGCGATGTTCCATGAAATTGCCACATACATCTTGTACTTTTTCATTGTGTAACCCTATCTGCAAGTTGACACGGCTAATTTCAGACATCTCTACATGATACTACATTGCATATCCCTTGCGCATATTTAAACCACCAATTAACGATTGTGTGCGTACCATAAACTAGCCATGACTCTGTATGCTGGACTGGCAGGCACTCTAAGGGAGCCTAATGTAGTGCACTGGAATTCCTACATGCCACCTACGATTTTGTGTAATGTACTGCCCCTGTTCCTAAATATATGTCTTTGTAGAGATTCCAGTATGGACCACATACAGATGTATATAGATGCATTTTCGAGTGTAGATTCACTCATTTTGCTCCGTATGTAGCCTATAGTGGAATCTCTAGAAAGACTTATATTTAGGAACGGAGGTACGAGGTAGTATCATGTATGACATCTACATATCTAATTTAGCAGCCAGTAGTAGAAATCATTGTCTGCACAAAGGGATTACTGGTCGAAAATCCTAGCAAAGCACGCTGGCAGGCACAGAACAATACAAGAGAGAGAGACGCGCTTACAAGATCATAGCAATGCCTCAGTCCAGGATCTTGGTTGGCCAAGCTGTTAGATCCAGAAGAAACATCGTCCTTGTAGTTTTTGCCAGCTGCATAACAGGTAACAGCGACCGGTTAGTATATTTGAAGTACATCGGGCAGGTGATGCTGGACGGGTTTAAAGGTGACAAGTACCTAGGCCGTGGCGGGTGCTTGGCATCTCTCCAGACGGTGGGAATCAGGTTAGAAACGTCGAGGGTGATGACGCTGCGCTGGCTGTCGGGGTCCGGTAAGGAGATCTAGAACCGTCGAGTAGGGTGTTTGTGGAGCGGCTCCGGTAGGGTGGACTACGGTGTGGGCGAAGCGGATCTGTGGCCGTGGACGAGGGCGTAGGTGAAGCTGCTCCGGTGGTTGGGTTAAGGATGGTGTCGACGACGCGGATCTGCGGCCGTGGACGGGGCGTCAGAAGCTGCTCCGGTGGTTGGGTTAAGGATGGTGTCGACGATGCGGATCTGCGGCCGTGGACGGGGCGTCAGAAGCTGCTCCGGTGGTTGGGTTAAGGGTGGTGTCGACGATGCGGATCTGCGGCCGTGGACGGGGCGTCAGAAGCTGCTCCGGTAGGTTGGATGAGGGTGCGAGGAAGCGGATCTGAGGCCGTGGACTTGTGAGTTGGCAAAGCGGCCCCGGTAGGGTTGAGAATGGTATAGGCGAAGCTACTCCGGTAGGGTTGACGCTGGTGTCGGCGAAGCGGCTCCGGTAGGGTTGAGGAAGGTGTCGGCGAAGCGCCTCCGGTAGGGTTGAGGAAGGTGTCGGCGAAGAGGATCAGAGGCCGTCGACGGGGGCGTCGGTGGGGCGGCTCCGGGGGGTGTGGACGAAGCGTCTCCGGTGGGGAGTACGAATGAGCCGCTGCAGATGCGCGGCGGTTGACGAGAGTACCGGCGAAGCAGATCCGGCGCCGTGGACAAGGCCGGCACTGAATGGGCTGTGGTACAGTGGTGGATGAGCAGTCTACTTGTTTCTAGGGGAGGTGGGAGGGGTAGATGCGGCCGCAGAAGCAGATCCGGCGAGGTGGACGCCGCTGGCAGTGAATGGGCTATGGTACGCCGGTGGATGAGCAGTCTAGGGTTTCGAGAGGGGAGGGGAGAAAGGGCGATGAAGTACGGACGGCGTGATGTAAGATGCTCTGGTGCTGTGGAGTTAGTCGTTTTTGCGGGAGGAGGGAGAGGAAATGGGGGTGGCGTGTAGTGGGGGGAACCGGAAGTTACCAAAGCAGCCCCGACCTATCATGTAGATGAGGGCGGTATTGTAACTGTTGGTCTCCGTGCACCAAGGACAAAAGGGGGATTTCGCATGCTAAAGACTAAGGTGGCGGAAATTTTAGAAGGAGGCGGGAGATTTTGCCGCCCGCGGGATCGTTCGTATCCAGTTTCAACTAATTTTGGACCGTGCTAGCGGGAAGGTCATGCTAGACTGTGTACACGGGGCACGCGTCAGCAGTTAATAACTGGTGTGAAGTCCACCCCAGAAAAAAAGACAATAACTCGGGATGATGCGCCGATAACTTGGACGTTCACACGGGCGCGGCCAATCGTACGGGTGTAGTGGCGCGTTCACAAAAAAGGGATCAAACGCTCAGCCTATGTATTTCTCGTGTAAATAGATAATTTAGTGCCATTGGTTATTTACTTTAAACATAATGCATTGACGTGTTAGTGTAGAGGCGCACAAAAAGAAATGGATATTGTAGTTAGCTACTTAAAAGTGTTACCTCATATGATTACATAGCCTCCATTTCATAAATTGCGTAACCGTTGAATTCATATATGAATATTACATATATATTACTTCAAAATAGAAACTTAAATCATCCAAGACTAATGAATTTGAATGCAAGAGTAACAATGGTGCATGTGCATGATAGCTACATTGGTTGTTTGAAGAAACATCACTGTAACTTTGGCATGCACAACTGAAAAAGGTTTATTTAAATAGAAAAAAATGTGATATGTGAGTGTCCAATCTTTATAGCGTTGAATCGATATTGTACCTTTGGCCACGATACGAAGTAGATATTGACTTATGTTCAAGCGATGCACGTCCACGGTCGCTAGATAGTGATACGTGAATGAATTGTGCAATCTCTCTCACACGCATACATATCTCATTTCCCTGTGGGCATCGGAATCACACACGCGCACTTCGTGTATTTCTCTCCCTCCGTCAGGGTTAAATTCGTCTTTCTACCCCGTCCTACAAGTCTCTCACACAGAAACACACACGCTCTCTATGTCTAACACGCCCACCCCTTTAATTCCGCCCACCCACAGCCACTAATGTCTCAAAGTATAATAATGTCTCTCACACATATGCTATCTACCTATCCCTTAATATAGCTAGATATGTGTCACACAAACTCCTTCTCCCTACTAGCAAGATGCCCATGTGCGTTGCACGGAACATCAAGATGCATTTGTATGAGAAGTTTATCTTGTGGGGGAAAAGGATGAACGAGGGAATGCCTTATTTGCAAATGCGGAGAGGGGTGTGGGTATCTTTTTGCAAAATTGCCATATTTTCCTTCATGTCCGTCGGATATAAATCGGATGGCCTATATTGCAGGATGGCAGGAACACCATCATCACCAACTCTGTTTTTTTATAAGAGTAGAGATATGTGAGTGTCACTGCCCCCTCCCCCCCCCACACACACACTTCCCAACACCGAAGGAGTAGGGTGACACCTCGATCTTGATACTAATCTATCGACTGGCTTCTCTCTCAAACATACACACACACACACACTACCCGGCACCGAAGGAGTAGGGTGACACCTCGATCTTGATACTAATCTATCGACTGGATTCTCTCTCAAACATACACACACACACACACACACACACTACCCGGCACTGAAGGAGTAGGGTGGCACATCGATCTTGATAATAATCTATCGACTCCTCTTTCAAACACACACACACACACTCGCTAGTTGTGCCTCTGTGCCTACCGCGCACACTCTCGATACGTCTTTCTCTCCCTCCCCCCCAACAATGACAGCAGAAGGGTGACAACTCGATCTGATCATAATCTGTCAATTGGTTTCTCTCTCAAACATTGTGTCTCGGTGCCTCGCTCGGTAGCCCCCTCGATATGTAGACTTCTCGCGCGCGCACAACTGTAGTGACGATGACGCTGAACCCAGTGTGCCTTGTTTTTACCGGCCTCATGTGATAGTTTTCACCCTGTTTTCTGTTAATTAACAAGGCAACCTTTTCTTTGTTACTACTAGTGAATCTGAAATCATTCGGGGCAGACATAAAACATATCACTTCAACCCAATTATCGCAGCAACTACTTTAAAAGAAATTAGCTAGCTGCCCGTGCGTTGCACGGAACATCAAGATGCATTTGTATGAGTAGTTTATCTTGTGAGAGAAAAGGCTGAACGAGGGAAGGCCTTATTTGCGAATGTGGAGAGACGTGTGGGTATATTTTTGCAAAATTGCCATAGTTTCTTTCCTATCCGTTAGAGATAAATCCGACGGCCTATATTGCAGGATGGCACGCACACCATCATCACCAACTCTGTTTTCTACTCCCTCCGTCCGAAAATACTTGTCATCAAAATGGATAAAAATAGATGTATCTAAAACTAAAATACGTCTAGATACATTTCCTTTTATCCATTTTGATGACAAGTATTTCCGGACGGAGGGAGTATTTGTCTTTTTAGAGATTTCAACAAGTGACTATGACCGGACCTTACCAACATACTCAAAAAAGTAGTCCATAATTTTGATGTTACCCTCTTTTCTTGGCGGTGCAGTGCCATCTGGATACCTCATAAATAAATCAAGGACAAATCTGACCCCTTCCTGAAAAGACATACGTAGCAAAATGAGTGAATCTACACTCTAAAATATGTCTACATACACATCCGTATGTGGTAGTCCATTTGAAATCTGAAAAAGACAAATATTTAGGAACGAATGGAGTATATATAAGAGTAGACATGGAGATATATCTCCAGCATGGTCTACAACAAAAATGTGCTGGGCTGGTTAGCGCCGGATGCTCGCAACGCAATGACATGAGTTTGAATTCTGTCTTTTAACTTTAGATTTGTATATTATATATTACTCTACTTATTTAATATATACTTCTTTCGCTACTGTACTGACAGTGGAACCCACAGAGTACTTAGAATATTAAGGATGGACTTGTTTCTTTTTAACTTTCTGTACGAAGCTGTAGCCACCCTACAAGTCACGTGTACACTGTACATGCAATTAACTTTTTATAGAGGGACAATCATATGCAATTAACTCAAATGGATTGAATGTCACCCTATTATTTCCAGCATAAAGAGCATCTCCAACGACAGCCAGCAAATTTCCTCCCGCTTCCTTCTGCGGAGGACGACATCAAACGCCAGCGGCATACATTTTTACAACTCTAACCAACCAGATGAAATTCGTGCAAACACGGATTGATTTCATATAAGCATGAAGGATTTCGTATAAAAAGCCGGATCTTCATATAAACATGATGGATTTCATTACATTTACATGAACTAAGAGGTGCCAATTCGGCTCTCTTGTATAATTAATACTCCCTCCGTCCGGAAATAATTGTCCTAGAAATGGATATATCTAGACTTATTTTAGTTCTAAATGGCCTCCCACGGATCCCTTTGTCTCCCTCATGTCCGTCAGACACTTGTGGGGTCGACGAAGGTCCTCGGAAGAGACGAAGCAACAAAGAAACCACCTGAATCTGCGGTCGTCGCCTTGGCGGTGGACTTCACGGGTCCCAAGTGGTGGCAGCCTCCCGTGTTCTACTTCTCCTCGATGATGGCGGCGGACAGGGAGAAGCTGGCCACCAACTGGTCGCTCTCCACGCACCCGACTTCTGTCTTTGCCCGCATGGCACTGCCGCAGGCACGGGAGGCGCGCCCACAGACACGGGAGGTGCGGCCACTGCAGACACTCGTGGCGCGGTATGACGCGGCAACAACGACGCCCGTACCTGCGTGCTCGCCGCCGTGCCGGCCTGGAGCAACTCGCCACTCCTCATCGAGCTGAACTGGAGCGGCGAGTTGCTGAACCACGCACCTGCTTGAGGTGGCAACTGGCTCCGTCGGGCCAAGCGAGGTTAGTGAAGCACCGAGCAGCCTCGCCCGTATCCGAAGGGCTCGGCGGGCCACCCAGCCGGGTAATATGCCGGAGAGCGGCTCATCGGAAGCCATCGGAAGGGTGGAGAAAATGGTGAAGGAGGAGATGGGGGAGCGGCGGAGGGGTGTGATTCTTGCCCGCTGTCTGTATGGTCTTGTGTAAATAGAGGGCGGACGGTAGGAGCTTGGCCGGCGTCTGGCCTCGTTTAAACTGAGGGCGGACGGGAGGAGCTCGGCCGATGTTGCGTTTAATTCCGGCCCTCTCATGAACGAACGTGTGGCCGGAGTAGGATTCTCGGTTTGCATGCGGGTTTAACGGAGGGGTTTAATGGAGGCGCCGGGCATGCAGCGGGCGGCGCAGTACTATTTGATTTGACAACATTAATGAGCCGTCAAATCACAAAGGCCCTCGCCTCTCGTGAAACTGACCGAGCTAGACTGCCCCGCCCTCTAGCCTTTTAAAAAATGTATATACTCCACTTTTGTACAGTTGTAGTATCGATGGATTGTGCCATGGAGCAAAACTTGAAATTAAAAAAAAAGGTGGCACATATAGAGAGCGCTTGTGAACTTTTATAGTTTATAGGTCCCTTTTATAGTTTGTGCCAAATTTTGACTAAAGATTTAACTAACAAAATGTTAATGCATGTCAAGAAAAATTATCTCATTGGATTCGTCTTTGAACATAGTTTTGTAAAATATAATGTTTGGTGACATGCGTTAACATTTTCTTAGTTTAATCTATGGTCAAAATTTGGCACGAAATACAATGGGGACCAATTAACCAGGACAGAGGTAGTAGTAACATAAGTGTGGTAACATGCAAAGCTTCATTTATTAGGTTATAGACTCATATTGCATTGGGACATGTGATGTTACACCTTCCATAACTAGCCACATAAGCAAATTTGCTGAGTTGGACTCGATGTTACTGCTGAAGTTACTCCCACGGTGGCTAGTCTTACTACTATTTGGTTTTCGTAAGATGACTTATAATACTCACCTAGACGGAGGGAGTATTCGATTTGACAATGGGCAGCGCAGTTCCCGATACACCTTTAATGCAGACGAGGGAGGGAGTAGCGGTTCCCGATATGTTGAACGGCCAATGCATCCTCCTTCAATTAATGCATGAGGGAAGTAATGGGAGGAGGTCCGGGAAAAGAGGCTGCACGATGTGAATGCAACGCAATTTGCCCTCATTGCCCTCATATAAAGGCGCCCCTCCTCCATTCCAATGAATCTACCACATCGTACGCACCTAAGCACTTGCCTAAGCACCTACACTAAGTGCAAAAGAGCTCGCTCCAGACCCATGGCGGCGATGCGCGTGAGCGGCCAGCGGCTGCGCCAGATGGTCCACGACGCCAGCCTGCGGCATGGCGCCGAGGATCGTCTCCAGACGGTGTTGGAGACCGGCTGGTGGATGGCCGCCGTTGATGGCAACTACGACTCTCAGTTGGACTAGATGATCGTTGCCACCAGCAACAAGTTCACCGTCCTCAGGAAGCTCGCGGACGACATCGCCATACTCCTCCAGCCCGCGCGCCCGGTCTCCTCATTGCCTGCCACCCTAATCGGCCTCCATGGCCGGAACCTCTTTCAAGCACTGGTGGCCCTGCGACTGCCCGCGGACGCCACGAAGAATGTCCACCTGGAGGTCGCGCTCGCCTTGAGGCGCCTCACCCTGCAAGAATTCGTCGACATACACATCCACGCGTACGAGCAAATTGTGTACATAGGTATCTACAAGGCCAGTGAGGACGCTACGATGCTGGCCTTCCTCAACTGGCTGGAAGCCTTGGATGCCTTTGTTGAGAAGCACCTCGACCTCGCCACAAAAGCCGCCGCTCCTTAGCCGCCTGACGGTGGCCCGGTGCACTAAGTTGAGGAGGAGGTCGTACGTTCGTGGATCCATCTTTCTTCTTGCCTTGTGTAACCATGACTGCGATTGCATCATCGTGGCCTTAATTATTATTGTGCTGTTGCATTCTCGTTCCAGTCAATACCGACACGTGCGATCCCTTTGCTTAATTATATGCATCACTGTAACTAGTACTCCATCCGTCAATTTATAAGTTGTGCTTACCTTTTCCATCAACTTCGTCCAACGCGCGGGCATCTTGCTAGAAACACTAGAATATGTCTATATAATCCGTATGTGATAGTCCATTTGAAATCTCAAAAAAGACAAATATTTAGGTACGGAGGGAGTAATATATTAGGAGTATATCAAAACAATAGTGATTTCTTTCAAGTTTGTGAACAAATACTACTATTCTACTACTTTGGATCTGTCGCAATGCACGGGCACATTGCTAGTAAAAGGAAAAGGCCTGCCACGTTCGCATCGCACCCCCACACGCCCGGGAATCGGGAGTACAACACGGCCCGTCCGGCACGACACATAGCTTAGGGAAGGCGTGTTGCCTACAGCCTAGCATTTTCACTTTCATGTGGGAACGCCCGTTGAGCAAACCGACACCCAGCCCGCCGCCAGGTTGGAAAACAGAAACAAGGGGAAGATCTAGCTGTACCACAGAAGCCAAGAAATATTGTGTCAGACGGGGCTCGTTGATAGAGTAGGAGCATTCCGTATTAGTACCACTCCTACCAAGTTTTTACTCCTAATACTATTATATTACTAGTACTACCACTATACAACTAGTAGATACGTGCACGGCACAACATCGTAGGAACAAAAAACGGGAAGATCTTGTTTTGGGTGATTTATCTTTTTTCAATCAACGTAGTATGAATAATATGATGTGGGGGGCACCCATGAAGCTTATGTGGCTTGGTTGCATGGCTACGGAAGGTTAGAGAAAAATAAATAGATAATGTGTTTAGAGTGCACTCCACTAAATAGATATACTTTGGATCCATTGCAATGGACGGGCACATCTATATCTATACCCCCTATATAGTGTGTGAAAAACTTTGATAGTTGGTCGTTGGATGAAGCCAATGCGACGGTACAAAGATGGCAAATCCGAGCACCACTGGCCATTGGATATCATCCACCAGATTCCGCCACATGTATAATCTAGAAGACTCCATGGTTGAACTTAATTCATGACTAACTTTGCCACAACTAAGCTCAGGCAAAGTTATTAATAAGTTCTTCAAAATGAGAGCCACAAGTTGGCAAGCCTAAGGGAATCTTGCCGCATTTTTTGTGTGTATGTCATGTGGGGCCAGTGTGGCTTGCCTAAGGTGTGGCTTGAACCAAACACTCACCTAAGTTAATCAAACTTGCCTAACCTTACATTCCACTAAATTTTGCCATAAGTTGGCAAGCCTAAGGGAATCTTGCCACATTTTTGTGTGTATATCATGTGGGGCCAGTGTGGCTTGCCTAAGGCGTGGCTTGGACCAAACACTCACCTAAGTTAATCAAACTTGCCTAACCTTACATTCCACCAAATTTTGCCACAAGTTGGCAAGCCTAAGTGAATCTTGCCACATTTTTTGTGTGTATATCATGTGGGGCCACTCTGGCTTGCCTAAGGTGTGACTTGAACCAAACACTCACCTAAGTTAATCAAACTTGCCTAACCTTACATTCCACCAAATTTTGCCACAAGTTGGCAAGCCTAAGGGAATCTTGCCACATTTTTTGTGTGTATGTCATGTGGGGCCAGTGTGGCTTGCCTAAGGTGTGGCTTGAACCAAACACTCACCTAAGTTAATCAAACTTGCCTAACCTTACATTCCACCAAATTTTGCCACAAGTTGGCAAGCCTAAGGGAATCTTGCCACATTTTTTGTGTGTATGTCATGTGGGGCTAGTGTGGCTTGCCTAAGGTGTGTCTTGAACCAAACACTCACCTAAGTTAATCAAACTTGCCTAACCTTACATTCCACCAAATTTTGCCACAAGTTGGCAAGCCTAAGGGAATCTTGCGACATTTTGTGTGTGTATGTCATGTGGGGCTAGTGTGGCTTGCCTAAGGTGTGGCTTGAACCAAACACTCACCTAAGTTAATCAAACTTGCCTAACCTTACATTCCACCAAATTTTGCCACAAGTTGGCAAGCCTAAGGGAATCTTGCCACGTTTTTTGTGTGTATGTCATGTGGGGCCAGTGTGGCTTGCCTAAGGTGTGTCTTGAACCAAACACTCACCTAAGTTAATCAAACTTGCCTAACCTTACATTCCACCAAATTTTGCCACATGTTAGATTCCAGAAAACTCCACATGTAGAAGCAAAATGCACAAACCACGAGAATCTCATGCGTGCAATTACTAGTAGTAGTAAGAAACAAATTCCAGTTTTGGCATGAGCTCGTACTGTGGGAGCACCACAAGGCCTGCCGCAGGAGTTACATTTTCCTCTCGGGGCCCACGGGACCGAACTTCAATGGCTTAGTGCCCGGCCTATGAGTCAATGACATGTGGGCCTTCAATGCGGCTGGCCCACATGTCATTCTCATGGTGGTGGCGTGGTTCGCGACTCACTCGTTCGAGATGAACCAGCCGGTGGTGGCGTGGCCGTCGCGAGGGTACCACAGCTGGGCGTCGGGGCGTTACGAGGCGTAGATCGCCACACCGGCAGGTACTACCTGTAGTACATAAGTACTCCAGCTGAGGATTGATGCCCGGGACGAAATGTGTCACAACCGCTGGATGAAAATTCGATGGTGCGGGAGTACAGATCGGAGCACAGCAGCGGAGCAGGCAAACCTCGTCCAATCGGGTGTGTTTGTGGTAGAAAGTTGATGGTCGCCGCAGTTCAGCTAGACCGCATGTCATGCACACAAAGGCAAAGGAGCGGTGGGGTCGAGAGGGATGAGGGGCACGAACAATCGTACCATTCTGTCACTGACATGTGGGACCCATAAGCGTGGGTCCCACCTGTCAGCGAAGGAAAGGCAGGGCAAGGCAGTGATAGCCACGTCAGAGGATCCATGTCCACGTCGGGGGACGTCGTGCCGTGGGTTGGAGCGGCGCCGTGGGAATCGCGTGTGGGTGTGGCAGTGGTAGAAACAAGAAATGTGATGGTCGCCGTGGTTCAACTTCCATGGACAAGCTGTCGTGTCTGCTGACACATGTATATCAAAACTAGAGTGTTTATATTTCAAACACGTGAACAAGTATTATTCTACTAGTTTGGAACCATTGCAATGCACGGGCCAGCACATTGGTAGTAGTAGTGTCCATCTCTATCTCTAGAGGCCTTCCCTCGTTCATACTTTTCTCTCACAAGGTTAACTACTCATACAAATGCATCTTGATGTTCCGTGGAACGCACGAGGATGTTTCCTTGGGGGTCTCTCCAGCGCGGCGTGGCCGTAGTTGCAAGTTGACGCCCCTTGAGATGCCGACGTCGAGGGGCACTCGGATTTCCTCCGATGAGCAGGTTAGGTGAGTTTGATCATGTAGTAAATGCATTCTAAAGACTACTTCCGTGTCCATTTCCTAATTCTCCCCCTGCCCACTGTTTCACAGGCTAGGCTCGGTGCGAGTGGAGATTGGCTTGCATATGTATGGGAGGGTACCAACATCAATTTGCACAACATTTACAACGGTGACACCGTTCCCGTAGAACCTTTGTCCAACATTGGGATCAGCCATGCAACGGGCTACCGCATGAATTGGTACGATGGAACCACGGTGAGATTGAATAAAAGATAGCATGAACCTTGAACATGGCGGTCAAAGGCGGACCATGCTGTCTGCGGTTGATTTGTTGCCGTACGAGTAGGAAAACGATGTGCTCCTTTCTAACCGCATCTTCGCAGTGACAAACCAGGGGACTTATTTTGTATGGGACACATCCTACGGTATACTCCCTCTCTCCCAGTTTATTTGTTTTGAATCTTTTCATTTTATAAGTTTCAAATTCAAATTTAGAGCTCCCCATCACATGCTGAGATTACAATGTCCATTAAATCGTTGCGTGCATGTATAGTAAAGAAACAAATCTCAAGTTTTGGCACGAGTTCGTGTTGTGGGAGCACCACAAGCCTTGGCGCAGGAGTTACATTTCCCTCTCAGGGCCGTCGGGACTGAGCTTCAGCGCCTTACTACACCTACCTTTGAGTCAATAACATGTGGACCCGATAGGTGACTGGTCCACAAGTAATGCTCCTGAAGGCAGAGGGGCAGTGGGGCCAAGAGGGGTGAGCCGCAGGTCGGGGGACGTGTGGTTTCATGGATTCGAGCGGCGTCGTGGGAATCGTGGGTGGCTGTGGTAGAATCTTGATGCTCCCCGCATTTTAGGTGGCCCACATGTCATGCACACAAAGGCAGAGGGGCGGTGCGGCCGAGAGGGGTGAGGCGCACGTCGGGGGGCGTGGTGCCGTGGGTTGGAGAGGCGTCGTGGGAATCGCAAGATGAAACGTGATGGTCGCCGTAGTTGAACTTCCATGGACAAGCTGTCATGTCTACGGACACATGCACTGTATACCGATCACTGGAAGGAGTAGCAGAGAAAGCTATATATGCGGATAAATAGTTCCTTATAGTCAAGTGGACCCACTCTACTACTCTATTCCAAAGACATGCACACCATCGAAATATTCCATCTATATCAATATACACCGAGAGGGAATAATTTTTTTTACAAGAGAAGAAATAGTTCATCCATCCATAATGCCCTCCTGCTGGTGCAGCGTTTTCTTCTTCTTCTTCTTCTTCTTCTTCTTCTTCTTCTTCTTCTCATTATCTGTGGGAGACGGCTTCGCAACAAGCTCTCTGGACCTTGCAGCTATCTCGAAACTCACACGGGCATCGAGGGCAGCATATTTTATCCGCTCATACGTCAAGGGATAATTCTCCCATCCAGACGACCTTAATGCCACCGTCTCGTCACCCTTCTGAAGATTTGTACCGAGAACAAAATTTGCTACGTCGAATAGGGATGGTGTCTGTTTAGCACAATCTTCTACAGGAATTTTGATTCTGGTTTGTAGGTCAGCGATGCTTTTCAAATCAAGGTTGTACGGCTCCAGGTTCTGTTTGTCCCCTTCGATGGCTGCCCCACAGAAGTATACGTCCTCCCGAGACAAGAAATCGTGAAGCTCACCTGGTATGGAGGGCGAGTGTATTATGTGGTACACCAAAACATCATCTTCGAGGCACAGCTGAAGGACGGCGGCGCGCTGGATCTTCCCAGGGGCACGCTCCGTGTACTCTGCGTCGAGACCGATGACCCTCGTCTCTACCTTTTCGAGGGAGTTGGATATATTGTTGATCCACTGCCGAACAACCCTTGGGTTAATGGTGACGGTGGCAACTATGCGCATCGAGCCTTCAACGAGGACATGTTGGATGCTAAAAACCTGCATCTCGATCTCTTTCGCCATTTGGAACCGCTGGAATGGAAGGCTATGGTTTGGAGAATTAGGATTAGATGGCTAGTCTAACTGAAGTAGTAGATGATTATTTAATGAGGTTAAAAAAATGTGAACACAGTGGGGTTTGGATGCAAATGAAGACGAAGGGGTGGTGAAGAAGCCGAGGCGAATCGGTTCCCGATGGAGAAGTAAATGGGAGAAGTGACGTGCAGGCAGTTGATTAGACGGCTAGGTAGACTAAACGCAAAGGCTATCATTCCTGATAGGTGGGACCGATGCAAACAGGTAAAAAAATGTGTCGTAGCTTTTTTTTTGATCCCGTGAGTGGGAGACACAACATTCTCTGGTTAAGGAATACTCCCTCCATTTAGGTGAGTATAAGTCACCTTATGAAAATCAGGTTTTCCCAAAACCTTTAGGCGTGGAGCATTAACTTCCTACTCAATCCCCTCCCAGCCTCGTTAGCCAGCGTTCTCTTCCTCTGCTGCCGCGTTCTACCTTTCCATTTTTCCTCTTCTCAAGTGTGGAACGATCTGCATGCCGTCCTTGATGCACCAGAACGACCACTGATCGCGGCAGGGCGTTGATTGGGCATGCACGAGAATTTGGTTCTGCTTGCAATATGGATGATACCTGAATGATGAAGTGAACAGGCATGCTAGCACGGGAGACCTATTTCCGCTATACAATACTGGAGTACTCATGTTCCTACTAGTAGTAGTAGTAGTAGTACAACTATGGTACACTTGATGGTCAAAATACTATTCATACGGTCCTCACAGTGAAGTGACAACACCCTGCGCCTGACACTAGTCCAGGCGAGGCGGCGTGTTCGGGTTACCAAATTCAGCCTCACCCTATGCACTGTGCAGTCTGTCATCGCCGCTGTACAGCACATTGGCGCCTCGCCTCGCCTCCCTCTCCGCTCCCATAGCACCACTCCATCTCCTTCTCCGTCTCCATCTCCGTCTCCATCTCACTGTGCCCCCGTGTACCGTTGCTTCACTCGCCTCCCCCAGTACCACTATTCCCTCGCTAGCCGCTCCAGCACCGACATCCTTCTCCCCCGTAAATCAAGCCCCCTTCCAAACTCCACCATCGCCGAACGCAAACCGCGTAGCATCCATATGAGCCGCGATTGGAGCAGTCTCCCCAGTGACATCCTCGACCTCTGTTGTTCGTGTATGGATATGTTGACCGCCCTGCGGCTGGCTACGTGCTCGAGGGACATGCACACGGCCATCGTCGAAGCGAGGCCTAAGCTTTTCAAGACACCCTGCTTGCTGCTATCTGGTCTTGTGAGATTGGCTCACCATGATACAGAGGCGTGCATGATCCCCTCGACTTCAATCTGATCTCCATTAGCCGAAACTTCTTTACAGATATGTAGTGTGTCGCCGTACATCATTTCCCTCGACATCGATCCGATCACCATCGCCCGAAACTTCTTGGCAGGTATGTACTGGGTCGGCATGAACTCCCACTAGATGGCTGCCTTCAGAGAAGACGGTAAAAAGTTGGTGCTCGTGAACTTCCAGACCTCCCATGAGATTATCCTTCCTCTGTTGGATTATATAGAGTATTACCATCGCGGTCCAAGTCATCTAGATTACTACGTCAGTTGGATGGACCTTGTTTTGCAGAAGATTGTAATCTGCCAAGTACCCACACAACATGTGAATTATGCAGACTTCAAGCTAATTGCCTTGTTCGACCGCGGACTCGCCTATCTTTACGCCCGTGGCTTTTTTAGCTGGAGACAACTCGGCTCGCAGTGGATCATCGTCAAACCTGATACACACTTCTGTGATGCTATTGAACACAATGGCATCATCTACGCGATCGACAAAGCAGATGGCACCATGTATTGCTGGGACGGCGTGTGTAAGTTGTTTCCGTCTCATGTTAATGATGACGCCATGACACTGTTTGAACTTTTTTTGACGATTGGCATATCCCTGTTTGAGCAGAATCTGAGTAGAACTATGGCAATATATTAGAGATGCCATAAATCAACTATATTTGGAATGAGTTAATTCATGCGATTGTGACCATGTCATTACAACCAATTTGTACCCTAAATAATCAAACGGTTAGGAATATCTGGATATTATCCTTATTTTATAGTAATCTATAGACTACTACTAAATATGAGTGTGTATCAATGGCCATGTTAGTTTCCTCATTTTCATGATGTAGAAACATGCACCACACTATTGATTTCATCTAACCATACATTAGGGAAGTAATTGTGCATGTCGAGAACTCTATATTTGGAAGTAGTGAAATCCTGTAATGCTTGCCATGTGTACATACCTATATTTGCCCTTCAGCAATCAATGACTAGAATAATATCCTCACAAATTTTTGCCCATAGAACACGAGTATATAACAATGCATGGTCTGTTAGTTACCTTGAAGAATTTGTTTGTGAGGACAGAACATGATTACATAACATGCATGACATGGTAGTTTCCTGTGAAGAATCGATTGCAAGATAACATGAGTATAACCATGCATGGCACTTCTATATTTTCGAACCCAGTATACATTTCCCTGTATTTTCCTCCCAGTTCCAACAGGGACATATCAATGTTGTTTCTTGCATTACCCTACTCATACTCTGAACAATGCTGATCTTACATTAACAATGCCTGTCCTTTTTTATATGATGCAGTGTCCCTACAGTTACTGCCCTTTGTAATTACACCACCTTTGCCAAAAACAAGGAAGCACAATTGGTTCCTCGCTCGATCAGACGACAGCAAAAGACTGATGATCATTCGGACACATGAGCCAGAAAAGTTATATTGCAAAAACCCCACTGTATACAAGCACCGTGTAATACATGAGTATCCAGACAGTGGCTATTACGTCTATGAGCAGGATACCAGCTTGTTGGGGCCTTTAGGATTTTTTAGTTGGAGGCGGGTAAACAGCCTTGGTTCACACTCTCTGTTTCTCGGACTCAATTATCCGATTAACCAGGAGATCACCGTTGGCAAGGACCTTGATGGCAGAGAGGCTCTGTTTGCTATGGAAAAATGTGTCTACACGACGAGCCCTAGGAGTTCGGGAGCATACTCCCCTGATTGTCAACGATACAACCTACAACCAAAAGAAGGTGAGAATGACAAAGGCATCCGGATTAACTTTGATCCTTGGATGTCTCAATTACGACAGGCAGTGATGTGGTTCAAGCCTTCAGGTTGATAGGTAATTGGGCTGTTGCATCGAAAGGGTGGAGTACTGGTGTCTCCGGATCACTGGTCGCTGAAGCGGGGCTGCAAATTATGATGGTGTTGGATCATCTCTTCGAATGACCTTGTTGTCTTTGCTGCTGGTTCTGGATGGGCAGTTCTTTCTTTTGTTATGCATATTCCTTGTCATTTGGTCATCCTCGTCTATGTCACTCTTTCTATGTAATAGTTGCCTCTGTTTACAATGTCATTCTTGTCTGGATCACGAGAGTCTGAGCGCTACAGATGGGTACGTTTTGGTGGTGTAGCAAGACTTCTTATGAACTATCATATCTTGCTGTTTATGTCAGTAGTAGTCACTAGTCAGTGTTTGAATGTTGTATACATTGTTGTTTCTAACTGTTTATTGTCTCGAACTACTGGTGGGCTAAATGAGGGCATCACCATTCTCCAGTGTTCAGAGTATATCTCCTTTTTTCAAGTTATATAATTTGAGCTCACTGTCTTTTTGATGATGTACACTTGTTTGGGCCAGTGAGGTGTCGTTGAATATGGGTCGAGTAGTAACGCAATGCCAAACAGGTCAATTATGACTCTCGGGCCGGGCTCTCCAAAGATCCTGAAAAAAAAAGGTCGGGCTCTCCAAAAAAGAAAGAATAAGGACTCTTAGGCCGACATGTGGGCGCCACCGGTGTTTTCGTGCGCTTGCGCACCGAGAGCATATTGGCGCGTGCTCAAAATTCATGCTGCCATTTCATCCCCGGTCTCCCGCCCCTCCCCCACCTCTGGAATCACGATTCCTACTCCAGTTCCCACAAATCCCCCTCCTGTACTCCCTGTACTCAAGCGCACTATCATGTCGCCGGTCAACGCGGCTCTCCGAGCCGGAGATCCTGAGGTCCGTCCTGCCTTCGGTCGCTGTGTGCTGTCGCTCAATAGTGGCATGGCGGCGCTTGACGACCAGTTTGCCGACAAAGTGTTGATGCCAACCATCAACGGCGACCGGCCTCCCATCTCGCCGGACGACCTTGTCAAAGCTCTTGGCATTGCGCACGGCATCCAAATAAGTGACTTGCTCGTCGAAGTCTGTCCGCCATCGGCTGATTTCTTCGTCAGGTTCCAAATAACTTTCGACTGCAGTCGTGTGTTCGAATCTTCCCGGCGTTTGTTCTGCGATGGCGCGTTTGTGAGCTTTGATTGGTGGCACCCAGGATGGGGCTCGGCGCCCTCTGAGCTTGAGTTTATAACAAAGCTTACCTTCCACGGCATGCCTCGATGTGCTTGGAATAGCGAGTCAATGAACGAGCTTATCAACGACCTTGGAGGTGAGCTCGTAAGTATGTTTGTTCCTCCAGACAGCTGGTCTCTGACGGTTATGGCATGGATGAAGAAGCCGTCCACCATACCGAAGGTAATTGGTGTTGAGATACTAGTGCAGGAACCGGGGTTATACTATTCGTCGCCACCAAGGCCGCCGTGGACCACGTTAGGGATGTACCTGTATCGAGTGTTCGTGCATGTCAAAGATGTGGTCAATCCATCAATCAAAGTCCCGCCGTCCCCGCTGGTGCCAGGGTCCGTTGACGACGTCCATTATAGGAGTCAACGTCAGACTTTCCCCGTGTTGCTCGAAATGATGGATGGCACAGGGCCTACTCCATCGCGCGGTGGAGGCCGCTGCTTCTTTGGGAGAAGAGGCAGGGCTGGCTGCCTGGATGTGCTCTAATTTGAGGTAACAACTGAATCTTGTTAGATAGTACTAGTTAAATCCGAGCTATGGGTCTGAAGCACTGATATGCCAGTACATTTGATTGTGACCTGTTCTAATTTTGTACCTGAACTTTTTTCAGAAAGGGCTATACGTCAACTTAATGTGCTAGCAGAACTTATTGTGTTGTCTGTCTGTTTCCTTTGCACAACATTCAAGATATTTCCCCGTCATTTATAAAGATGATGAACCGTTATGTACAACTTCGTTGGTTTCAACATAGCCCTTCCCGTAGCGATCCACTGCTTCCATCCTGATTGTGCCGCCTGCGTGAAATTTTTGTATGCAAGTTCAGTGTGCTATGATGTTCTATATGATTGTGTCAACTATATAAGTTTTTACTGAGCATCAGCAATGCATATGGCTGAAAGATGTATTTACGAGCATCGACCGATGGGTCTCTCTCTCTCTATCTCTCTCTCTCTCTCTCAAACACACACACACACACACACACACACGCACGCACACGCACAAGTGGGACCCATTGAATTATTTATTTGCTCGTGACAACTTTTAATTAGGTTCCACTGTAATCTAACTTTTTTCTTAAGTTATTAATTGAGCTTGACTTCAAAAAGTTGTACAGAAGCCTTGTTTGGGCCTTTCCGGCGTCCCTGAATGTGGGTTGAGTAACCATGTTAGGTTGTACTGTACTACACAGGCCTTTTCTTCAACATCGGCAATGCAACTGGGCAGACAGTTGTACACAATATCCGGGTCAACTTGTTATCCGCCCCGCTGGGATGCAAAGTTTCCTAGGAGGTATGCATTAGGCTTAACAAGAAAATGGACTTTAAGAAATAATAAATGGGATGTAGTTATAATAATTGGGCAATTACTATGCACCAAACACGTAATTAGTTTGAAAAATATATTATTTTTGGAATTTAGAAATTTTAATTTCATTACTTGTTGCGCGCGCAATATTTCGTTGCATTTTAACGTGATACAACTTTATTTTGAAATTATATTTAACCTGACTAGAAATTTCAGATAAAAATATTTCGGATCCCATCAAAATGTGGGAATTTTTTTTGAATTCTATTTTGAGCGGTTGTTTGAAATTATTAATCATTGTCCTACCTAGAAGTTGGGCTGTACTTTTAACAAACCCGTAAATGGGCTGTAGTAAATTCTATTAGAATTAAAAAATGGGTTGTACATTCTTACAAATCGCAAATGGGCTATATGTTCTCTGCCAAATCCGAGCTGTGGGCCTACTAAGTTGACACGTACCAAGGGCTTTGTCAACTTAGTCAATATAAACGATTCTAGCTGCAGTGATCGTACGATGTCCATCCAACGACCGTAGTGCTTCTTTAACCTCTGGTCTTCTTGCTCGAGCTGCCCAAAGTAGCGCCGGTTGTGTCGCGTGCTCCTGCCTCCCGTGGACGGCTGTGATGCCGCGGAGGCCTCACCGCCCCGTACTACTCCCACCGCTGCCCAGGCCATCCCTCTACTCACCCACATCCCTTGTTATTCTGCGGCGATGGCAGCCGAACCAGTGAACCCTCGTACTCCCCTCCACGCGGGCTACCACTGTTGCGTCTTCCCCGGCTCCGCATTGTCCCCTTCCTAGGCCTCGCCGTCGTCCAGACCACCACCCTGGTGCTCTCGGTGTGGCGTGGTCAACGTGGTCAACGACCGAGTTCCATCGGAAGAGTACTGTATGTGGAGAGGCTGACAGCTGGGTCCAGGCGGCCGCAAGGAAGTGCCTCCTTATTACGCGCAAAATAGTTATTCCTCCACCTGACAACAGGGACCCATCGGACGGGCCACCTTATTTCGCGAAAAAAACGTTTCCCCCTGACTGCTGGGACTCACCGGACGGGCCAGCATATTTCGCGAAAAAAACGTTCCCCGCGCTGTCAGCTCGGACCCACTGGAAGTGCCTCCTTATTACACACAAAAAAATGAATACTCCCACTGCTAGCTGGGACCCACCATGGTGGGAGGCTGACTTGTGGGCCTACTAAGTTGACTGGGACGGGGGCCTTTGTCAACTTTAGTCAATATGAACTATTCTAGCTCAAGTGACCGTACGATGGCCACCAACGGCCGTAGTGCTTCTTACACCTCTGGTGTTCTTGCTCCAGCCACCCAAAGCAGCGCCGGACATGTCGCATGCTCCTGCCTCCCGTGGTCGGCTGTGCTGCCGTGGAGGCCTCACAGCCCCCTACTATTCCCACCGCTGGCCAGGCCCTGCAGCGACGGCAGCCTCACACCGCAGCCGAACCAGTGAACCCTCGTACTCCTCTCCGCGCGGGCTTCCACTACCGCATCTTCCCCGGCTCCCCGTCGTCCCCTTCCTAGGCCTCGCCGTCGTCCACCGACGTGGTGCTCTCGGCGAGGTGTGGTCAATGTGGTCCCTGACCGACTCCATCGGAAGAGTACTGTACATGGAGAGGCTGACAGCTGGGTCCACGGCAGCCGCAAGGAAGTACCTGACAGCAGGGACCCACCGGACGGGTCACCAGTATTTCACAAAAAAACACGTTTCCCCCTGACTGCTGGGACCCACAGGACGGGCCACCATATTTCACGAAAAAAACATTCCCCCCGCTGTCAGCTCAGACCCACCGGAAGTGCCTCCTTATTACGCACAAAAAAATGAATACCCCCTGCTAGCTGGGACCAACATTGGTGGGAGGCTCACTTGTGGGCCTACTAAGTTGAGTGGGATGGAGGCCTTTGTCAACTTTAGTCAATATATGAACGATTCTAGCTCCAGTGACCGTAGGATGTCCATCCAATGGCCGTAGTGCTTCTTCAACCTCTGGTCTTCTTGCTCTAGCCGCCCAAAGCAGCGCTGGTCGTGCCGCCTGCTCCTGCCGCCCGTGGACGGCTATGATGCCGCGGAGGCCTCACCGCCCCCTAATACTCCCACTGTTGGCCAGGCCATCCCTCTACGCACCCACACCCCTTGTTATTCTGCGGTGACGGCAGCCTCACACCGTAGCCGAACGAGTGAACCCTCATACTCCTCTACACGTGGGCATCCACTGCCGCGTCTTTCCCGGCTCTGCGTCGTCCCCTTCCTAGGCCTTGCCATCGTCCACCGCCCTGGTGCTCTCGGCGTGGCGTGGTCAACGTGGTCAAGGAATGGCTTCCATCGGACGTGGACTGTACGTGGAGAGGCTGACAGCTGGGTCCATGACCGCAGCAAGGAAGTGCCTCCTTATTACATGCAAAATAATTATTCCTCCACCTGACAGTGGGGACCCACCGGACGGGCCACCGTATTAAGCGAAAAAACGTTTCCCCCTGTCTGCTGGGACCCACCAATTACATCTTCGCACGCAAGGAAGTGCGTCCGAAAAAAAATGATTCTCCCCCCTGACTGCTGGGACCCACCTGCTACATCATCGCATGCAAGGAAGTGCCTGACAGTCGGGACCCACCTGGTCGAAGCGTACATAGCGTTGTCATTCTGGTCGCGAACATGTATGTACATATATACTGGTGGATGTAGAGGCGCGCATGTGTCGTAGTAGAGGCGCGCACGTAGCATGTACGCGTACGTACAGCGGCGAGGGTGCTAGAAAGAAAATACGGCCACGTACGTACATATGGGCAGGGTCTCTACGCCTATCGCGCATACGTACATGGCTGGGTCGGAATGGAGAAACAGCGTCGTCGTCGTGTTCATGGGGAGCCAACCGGCTGGGTCGGAACGGAATGCGTGGTCGTGTTCATCGGGAGGGCTTGGACGGAACAGGCGATGGAAACGAGGCCTGGTGTACTGCACAACAAAGGAAACGGCCTTGTGTTCGACCGGCCATGTTCGAAACGGGGTCCTGTTGATCGAGAGGGGCCTGGCGTACCGCAAAATAGAGGAAACAGACCTCCTACGGTCGAAACCGGGGTCCTGTTGATCGGGAGGGGTGTGGCGTACCGCAAAACGGAGGAAATGAACCTCCTACGGTCGAAACGGGGGTCCTGTTGATCGGTAAGGGTGTGGCGTACCGCAAAACGGAGGAAACGGACCTCCTACGGTCGAAATGGGGGTCCTGTTGATCGGGAGGGGTGTGGCGTACCGCAAAACGGACGAAACGGACCTCCTACGGTCGAAACGGGGGTCCTGTTCATTGGGAGGGGTGTGGCGTACCGCAAAACGGAACTCCACGGGATACTGTTCATCTCCACCATCGACCTCCTCCAGCCTCCACGTGCTCTTGTTCATCCAGCCTCCACCGCGCGCTACTCCACCAGCTACTGTTCAACCACCCCTCCACGGGCACCCCTCCACCGTCTACTGTTCATCCATCCCTCCACACCACGGGGGCCTGTTCAACCACCCCTCCACGGCCACCCCTCCACCGTCTAGTGTTCATCCAGCCCTCCACACCACGGGTTCCTGTTCATCCAGAGGCAACGCCACCGCTCACTGTTCATCCAACCCCCCCCCCCCCCCCCCCCGCAATGCTCACTTTTCATCCAATCAATCGACTTGAGTTAGCTGCAGTAGCAAAAGAAACGCTCCATCAGGTTCAGTTAATAGCCATCAATCGATCGCTCTGGTTCAGTAACGCATAGCCCGCAGTTCAATCGCTCGGGTTCAGTTAGAGCCCAACGCCTCGCTCGGCTTCAGTTAGAGCCAATGCCTCACACACACGCGCATACGTACGAGAGAAACGCGCATCGCTCCGCCCCCAACCTCCCACCGTAACCAGCAACTCCCCGAAATTTTCCTCCCCCTCGCTTCTACCATGGTTTTTTCTGTCATGGACGTCCCAAAGAATGTTATGCAGCTGGGTCTCCGGCCCGCCCAGGACGAAAAGCCCATTTTCTGTCATGATTTTTTGTCATAGAAGTAGGAGCCCACCACATGTATGATGATACCGGGTTTTGTCACAATTATTGTCATAGAAGTGTCATATGTATGACAGAAAAAAAATTCGTTCGGCCCAAAATGTCACGGATGTGTCTTTTTTTTGTAGTGGTGGAACGAGATAACCTCCACCGAAAGCTTATGGCCACCGCAAGAAGTCTAAAGAAGCAGAAGCAACGGCTCAAAGCCGCCCAGGAAACGCTCAATCGCAGATGGAATTAAGTGCTAGACACTAAAGAAAGATACGGCGACGATCGCCATACAAAGAGCTATCCAAAACGTAAGCTACTGCCATAATTCGATGACGAGGCCGCTCCACCAAAGAGTAACACGACCAGGAGGCCAGACATACCACTTCATAGCCACAATCAAGTGGCTACCGACATCGCGCACAATCTACGTGAGCACCTGGATAAGAAAGCTGGCGCAGCTAGGTCCATCTACGGATCTAAAGGACACACCCCAGTGAGGGACTATGGCTACCAAAACGATTATGCTAATCAAATACCAGTTCGGAATAAACACCGGACACAACAACAGCGGACTGCATGCCATAACACGTCCAGATATAGAGGGGCTGCTCACCCTCTGTGCTTTACCGAAGAAGTACTGGACCATGAATTTCCACAAGGCTTTAAACCTGTGAACATAGAGGCATACTACGGAACGACAGACCCAGGGGTCTGGATCAAGGACTTTATCCTGCATATACATATGGCTCGTGGGGATGACCTCCATGCCATCAAATACCTTCCCCTCAAACTAAAGGGACCAGCTCGTCACTGGTTGAAAAGCCTCCCCGAAAACTCAATTGGGAGTTGGGAGGAACTCGAGGATGCTTTCAGGGCCAATTTTCAAGGGACTTATGTCCGGCCTCCGGATGCTGACGATTTAAGTCACATAATCCAACAGCCCCGAGAGTCTGCCCGCAAGCTTTGGAACAGATTCCTCACTAAGAAGAATCAAATTATCAATTGTCCGGACGCCAAAGCCTTAGCGGCATTCAAACACAGCATCCGCGATGAGTGGCTCGCCTGATACCTCGGCCAAGAAAAGCCAAGGACAATGGCAGCCCTAACAAGCCTTATGACCCGCTTTTTCATGGGTGAAGATAGCTGGTTAGCCCGTAAAGGCACCAGCGACCCTAGCACATCCGAAATAAGGGATGGCAACGGGAAGCCACGGCGTAATAAAAACAAACGTCAAAACAAGGAAGAGAGCCCGGATAACACAACGGTTAATGCCGGATTCAGGGGCTCTCGACCTGATCAGCAAAAGAGGCCATTTAAAGGCAGTAAAGAGGGACCGTCCGATCTAAATAGAGTCCTAGACAGACTGTGCCAAATTCATGGCACCCCTAACAAATCTGCGAAGCACACGCACAGAGAGTGCTGGGTCTTCAAGCAGGCCGGCAAATTAAATGCCGAACACAAGGGAAGGGAAACACCAAGTCAAGACGAGGATGAAACCTTGCCAGCCGAACACTGGGGATAGAAAAAATTCCCGCCAGAGGTTAAAACAGTGAACTTGATCCACTCGACTCGCACATCCATGAGAAGGCACGAACACGTGCATAGAGACGCGCGTGATATAGAGCCCATCGTACCCACACCTGACTACTGGATGTCTTATCCGATCACCTTCGATCACTTGGACGGCCGAACTAGTATTCGGTGCGGAGGATCAAAGGCCTTGGTGCTTGACTCAATAATCGACGGATACCGTCTCACCCGTGTCCTCATGGACGGCAGCAACAGTCTCAATTTAATATACGAGGACACTGTCCACAGGATGGGGATAAACCCATCCAAAATTAGCCAAAGCAACACCGCCTTTGAAGGGGTGATACCAAGCGTTGAAGCCTACGGCAGGGGCTCCGTCGTACTGGAGGTAACATTTGGCTCCCCAGGAAATTCCAGAAGCGAAGAACTACTCTTCACCATCGCACCCTTCCAAAGCGGCTATCATGCATTGCTTGGAAGAACGGCCTTCGCCCGCTTCAACGCATTACCGCACTATGGCTACCTTATACTCAAGATGCCCGGTCCATGTGGCGTCATCACTGTTAACGGAATCAGGGAGCGCTCTTCACGGGCGGAGGAATACACGACGGCACTAGCGGCTGGACTATAAGCGGCCTCTAATATCAGAAATTATGATTGGTCATTAAAACCACAGACGCGGATAGACGAGACCGGCAGCCAGGATAAACCAGGGCACCGTATATGTAATCCCATAGAGGACACTAGGGGCTATAAATATTTAATACAGCCCCACACTTGGCTCAACCTTATTGGCAGGCCAACATCTTACACTTTTTACTAATCATCGCATACTTACGTTGTACTCTCGTACATGAGTTTTCTTCTTTACAGACAACGTTCGTGCGATACCCCTCCAGGATACGGCAGAACGGAGAAAAAGGCGCAGACGTGCAGCAGGGCCCCGTTCAATAGGTTTCTTTTTAGATTAAGCCCCTGTGTAAACTTTTTCTATTGCCTCTTGTTGTTTAACCATCCCATGGGTTCCATACCCACATAGGATACTGCCGTTATTGGCATTTCGCCACGACAGATTAACGCACGTACCTGGAAACACATGCTTTATAATGAATGGGCATTCTTGAGCCCATCGTCTGTTATAAAGTCCGAATACCTTCGGGAGTGTTCGGTGTCACGAGTTTGGCCTTATATGCATCAGCTCTGAATCATGTCTTTGGTCAAATGTTGGGTTTGCCCGGCTCTGGGTTTGCCGCCTTACGTTCCGTTATTATCGGCTAAGGTGGCCAAAGGAGAACTACTGCGATTGTGCCCTGGTTATTCCGGACGAGCACCTCAGTAGAGAAAGCCGAAAATTGACTGTCATGATACAACGAGAGACTATTCAACCACTCGAAGACTTATTGGAATCTTTAGGATCCCTCTGCATTAACGAAGGACTGTTTCCCGGTCATGTACACACGAGCCTGTATTCGGATGCAAGCGAAGGTACCAGGGGCTACATAGTAGCCCCACCATTAGACTGCCATGGCTAAGCGAAAGCGTTATAGCTATATAGTCCGGTTGCCTAGTTCGACGTGCGATCACCTGCTTAATGGACCAAGACGTTGGATCAAGTATGATTATGCATATTTTTCTCGAACACCCCCGCATTATATGCGAGGGGGCTAAAACCAAGGACAGCTAACTTTCGTATTACATGTATATATATATATATATATATATATATATATATATAACGGCCGCACAGGAGACACAATAATACTTTCAGGCAAAAAGTATAAATATAGCCTTATTACCAAAATAACATTGTTTTTACAATGATCTGATTCATCACTCGAACAAGACATCCTTCGAGAACTGCGCCTCTATTAGGTGGGCACCTTCTGTTACCTACGCCAAATAGTGCTCGGCCGGATATTGGCCTCCCTCTGGATCCTGGGTCGCCACAATAGTGGCATCCATATCTGTCCAAAATGCTTTAACGCAAGCAAGGGCCATCCGTGCACCTTCTATGCACGCCGACCTTCTCATGGCATCAATCTGAGGCACGGCCCCAAGGAACTGTTGCACCAAGCCAAAGTAACTGTCCGGCTTAGGCCCCTTCGTCCAAAGATGGTCTATCATAGACCGCATTGCAAGCCCAGACAACCTGTGAAGCTCCGCTACAGCAGCCATCTTGTCACTTAACGGCAGCGGGCGAGTAGGAGCATTGAATTGCGACCAGAAAAGCTTCGCCACTTCCTTATCACCCTGATCTTCAAAGAACTTGGCAGCGTCAGCTGTACTCTTCGCTAAATCTGCATACGCGTCCGCAGGACTCCAGCATCCATCCAGGGGAGCGTACTTCGGATCAAAAAACTTCGTCCACAGCAAGTAGGAGCCCCCAACCGCGATTTTACTGGCCTATTGAAGCTCCTCCCGCGCACCCCTGAGCTCCGTCCGTATTTCCTTGGTGGCATTAAGTGCCTTGTTCAGGTCGGCCGAACTATCCTTATGCTCCTTTTTAAGGAGCTCATACCGGTCAGCGGCATTTTTTAACTCCATAGCCATTTCGGCTATCTTTTCCTCGCTTCGGCAATGAGCAGCCTGTTCAGCTCTCAATTCCTCGGTCGCCTTTAGGGAAGCCGCATTGCTAACGAGCTTGCTGCTTGACTTGGGAAAGTTCCGCCCTCAGGGCCTCCACGGCAGCAGCACCATCTGCAGTCCAAACATATTACATTAATATCATGCCGCCTTCATATTTTCCTATACAAAGGAAGGCAGAGCACATACCTTGTGATTTTTCAAGCCGCTCGTTCACCAGCGTAATATCGGCATCAATCGATCCAATCTGCCTCGTTAGTTCGGCAACTTCAATGGACTGGTCGGCGGTCGGACCCACAGGTAGTTGCACGTATTTACAGCGCAGTCATTGATTTATGATCCCCCGTTTGCCGCCTAGGGCGGGCAACCAGAATCTCAGGGGCTACTATCTATCTGGAGCACACCTAGCGCGTGCCTCACGGCCAAAAATAGTGTATTTTTCACTACATACCTCAAAGCCTCTGAGCAGGCTTGTAAATGCTTCATTCAAACCGCTTGTAGAGGATGAAATCTTCTTGAGCACCACGCTCATTAATGAGAGGTGCTCCTCCGAGAGTGCAGCTCGCTCCAGTAGGCCTGTCAGTACGTCCGGCCGGGCATTGAACTGTGCCGGACCATTCCCATCGCCCCCCGTGGGAGCCAAACCCTCCGGGCTCAGGGCGGCTGACGCATTGACTCCCAGCTTCGGCTGATCTGGACTCCTCCGTGACGACAACTCGGTGTCGCCCGATTCATGAGGCAGAGAGGTAGGTGGGGTACCTCTCTGTAACACCCCGAATGTAACTTTCCATCTTTGTATCTCCAACTCTTGCCATTTTCGGCTATGTGATATGATATTCCCTCCGTGGTTGGGTTTTGTCTTTTGTTTTGCATTTTATTCATGTCATGCATATCATATCATGTCATCATGTGCATCTCATTTGCATACGTGTTCGTCTCATGCATCCGAGCATTTTCCCCGTTGTCCGTTTCGCAATTTGACACTCCCACATGCACCGGAGCACCCTCTTGTCTATTTTCGTGTGCGGGTGTTGAACGTTCTCGGAATGGACCGAGCCTTGCCAAGTGGCCCTGGTATAGCACCGGTAGACCACCTGTCAAGTTTCGGGTCATTTGGAGCTCGTTTGATACTCCAACGGTTAATCGCATATCCACAAAGGCCTCTTTTGAGTTGCAGCCCAACACCCCTCCAAAACAGCCCAATAACCCATCTAAGACACTTCCATGCTTTCCATCGTCGGATCACGATTGTGTGGGCGAAACCGCACCTTATTTGGACACTCCTAGCTCCTTCTACCAATAAAAACACCCCCTCCCCCGAAATCTCGGGTCATTTCCACCCTAACCCTAGCACCGCTCCTCTCCACGCCGCCGGACACGTCCGGACGGATCCGGACGCGTCCACCGCCGTGCCCCCGGTGAATCGGGAGCCGCCATGTGGCCGCTCCGCCGCCCCCGCGCTGCCGGCCCGCCAGTCCCGCGCGAAGCCCGCCCAGCCCGCGCCCCCGCGCCCGACCCCGTCGGCCTCCGCCGCCTCGTCCTCGGCCGCGCCCGCCACAGACCGCCTCCGCCTCGCCGCCGGCCGCCTCCGCCCCGTCGCCGCCCGCCTCGTCTGCCGCCCGGCCGCGCACGAACTCCGGCGACCGCGCCGTCCGGCGTCGCCCGCGCCGCCGCCGCCCCAGGTCCGACTCCGGCCGCCGCCCCAGCCTCGTCCCCGTCCTCCTCCGGCCCCGAGCTCCATCTCCGGCCGGCGAATCTCGAAGTCCGAGCCGGATCCAGATCTGTCCGATTGACTTCTTCCCCCCGATTTTGGTCTAAGTCATTTTCTGTCATTAATTTTGTTGCATGTTCATCGCCCCACAACTTTGCACCCGTGGCTCCGTTTTGGGCATGTAGCATACCGAATTGTTCGTCTCGAAAAGTTCATCATTTCATCTCATTGCATCATTTTCATTTGAGCTCATCTTGATGCCCGAAATGCTGTTAGAAGAGTGCTCCATAATGTTAGTTTCAGATTCTTATCAGAACGAGCTTTTTTGTCATTTTTGCCATGATTGATGTGTCCATCCTATGGACTTAATCCCTAAATGTGTTTTGAACTAGGCTATGTCTTCTTTACAGAGGTGCTTACAATGTATTTTTGTGATCAATGTGGTGACTAGCACAAGCATGCAAACTAGGCTTCGTGATATTGCTGATTTTAGTTCCTGTTCTGTTGTTATTTTGATGCCATGTAAACATGTTGCTACAGAGAGATCCATGCATAATTTGAGATACTTCAGTAAGGATGTTTGGAACACATGGTTATGCTCTATCCATCCATGGTCCTGGTTGCAATTATAGAGTAGTCTAGCATGTCATTTTCGTGCTCTACTTTTGCTTCAAAATGTTTCCTCGCAGATTGTTTACATGTTATTCAATTTTGCCGAGGTTGTTGTAGTTGATCCGTGTATGCTATGATGTTGTTCTTGCCGTGTATAGCTTCTATGACATGTATTCTTGATGGATGTATGCTTAGTTTATCATGGGATGCTCTGTAGTGAGTGCATCGAGCTCGCGAAGGTGCCTTCGTAATTCTGTCAATGCCATGCTTTGTTTGCTGAATCTGTTAACGAAACTTGCTATGTTTACGTGGGTGCCACCATATTTTCTTGTCCTTTTTGGCTTATGGTCAGTAAGGGACTTTTGATCTATGCTTTGAGTAGATTCATGCCATGCCTTGTTTTGCTATTATAAGTTCCTGTAGCATGTCGATAACTTGCTCTGAACATTGCTTCGTGATGCTGTTTATGCCATGTCCAACCTGATATTTTTAGCTCTTTTGCCATGATTGTTTGAACCTGTTATGATGTGATTTAGCCGTAGCTCAGTGTTCGTCTTTTGTTAAGCATATCCTGTAGGTCACTGCCATATGTTTTGTTTTTATGTTGGGGTGCTGTAGCATAGTTTCTTGTTGCATGCTAAGTAGCATCGTGCTATTAATCGCAGCTTTGTGCCATTCTTGTCTTGCTTGCCATTTGCAAACCGTGCATCCGTTCCCGGCGATCTTTATATCGATTTCAACCAAAATCATCTCATCTTTCCAGCGGCATACTTGGTTTGCCAAGTTGATGCCTTGTTCATCATTTTTCCTCCCGAAGCACGCATATGCAATGTATATCACATCTCGCATATCATGGCATGTATTGCATCATGTTGGTTGTGCATTGCACCGTGATTTATTGTGGTTCCTTTGCTTGTGTTCTTGCTTTGGGTAGAGCCGGGAGACGAGTACGTGCACGAGGAACCTGTTGAGAACGCTTACGAGGATCAAGCCTTCGACAACTCTGAGAACCTTGCAGGCAAGATGACCATACCTTCGATATCACTTCTATCTTTGCTTGCTAGTACTCGCTCTATCGCTATGTTAGCTCTACCTGCCATTGTTTATCATGCCTCCCTATTGCCATGTCAAACCTCTAACCATCCTGTCCTAGCAACCATTGTTTGGCTATGTCACCGCTTTTGCTCAGCCCTCTTATAGCGTTGCTAGTTGCAGGTGAAGATGAAGTTTGTTCCTGGTCGAAACATGGATATTTTGGGATATCACAATATCTCCTGTTTAAATTAATGCACCTTATATACTTGGTAAAGGGTGGAAGGCTCGGCCTTATGGCTGGTGACTTATTCCACTCTTGCCGCCCTAGTTTCCGTCATACCGGTGTTATGTTCCTTGATTTTGCGTTCCTTACACGGTTGGGTGATTTATGGGACCCCCTTAACAGTTCGCTTTGAATAAAACTCCTCCAGCAAGGCCCAACCTTGGTTTTACCATTTGCCGCCTAAGCCCTTTTCCCTTGGGTTTTCGCGAGCCCAAGGGTCATCTCTATTTTAACCCCCCCCCCCCCCCCCCCCGGGCCAGTGCTCCTTCGAGTGTTGGTCCGAACTAGAGCCACTTGCAGCACCACCTCGGGGAAACTTGAGGGCTGGTTCTAGTTGTACGTAGTGTTCATCCGGTGTGCCCTGAGAACGAGATATGTGCAGCTCCTATCGGGATTTGTCGGCACATCGGGCGGTCTTGCTGGTCTTGTTTTACCATTGTCGAAATGTTTTGCGAACCGGGATTCCGAGACTGATCGGGTCTTCCGGGGAGAAGGTTTACCCTTCGTTGACCGTGAGAGCTTATGATGGGCTAAGTTGGGACACCCCTGCAGGGTATATAATCTTTCGAAAAACGTGCCCGCGGTTATGAGGCAGATGGGAATTTGTTAATGTCCGGTTATAGATAACTTGACACTTGACCTCTTTAAAATGCATCAACAGCGTGTGTAGCCGTGATGGTCTCTTCTCGGCGGAGTCCGGGAAGTGAACACGGTTTGAGTTATGTTTGACGTTAGTAGTTTCAGGATCACTTCTTGATCACTTCTAGCTTCTCGACCGACGCATTGCTTCTCTTCCCGCTCTCACTTGCGTATGTTAGCCACCATATATGCTTAGTGCTTGCCGCAGCTCCACCATGTTACCCCTTGTCCTACCTATGAGCTTAAATAGTCTTGATCTCGCGGGTGTGAGATTGCTGAGTCCTCGTGACTCACAGATTCTACCAAAACAGATGCAGGTGCCGAGGATACCAGCGCAGATGGTGCAACTGAGCTGAAGTGGGAATTTGATGAGGCCCTTGGTCGTTACTATGTATCATTTCCAGATGATCAGTAGAGGAGCCCAGTCGGGACGATCGGGGATCTAGCATTTGGGGTTGTCTTCTTTTCATTTGAATTTGACCGTAGCCGGTCTATGAGTGTATTTGATTGATGTACGATCTTAATTTATGTATTGTGTGAAGTGGCGATTGTAAGCCAACTCTCGTATCCCATTCTTGTTCATTACATGGGATTGTGTGAAGATGACCCTTCTTGCGACAAAACCACTATGCGGTTATGCCTCTAAGTCGTGCTTCGACACGTGGGAGATATAGCCGCATCGTGGGTGTTACAAGTTGGTAATCAGAGCCATCCCCGACTTAGGAGCCCCCTTCTTGATTGTTTGCTGGCGATGTTGAGTCTAGAACAAAAATCTTTTGAGTCTTAGGATTATATATATCGGAGAGTAGGATTCTTTTTACTCCTCAGTCCCTTCGTCGCTCTGGTGAGGTCTCCTGACGTAGATGTTTTGACTTTCCTCTTCTCAAATTTCACTAAAAAAATTTTTAGGATCACGCGGGTATCTTGGAATCGTTCCGATGGTTTTGTGACGAGAACATTGTTCTTGGTGCCTCCTGACATTTAGGGGTTGTGGCAGTGTCGCGGGGAGTTGAGCTCCAAGGTGTTGTCGTCACAATTTTATCATTGCAATTCTGGAATACCTGAGTTTTCCCGACATCGAAAATCTCTTTTATGCAGTTGTTGGTGAGATAACCTCGACGTCACCCAGTACTGGGGAGTTCGGGAGTATTGCCATAACTCGTATAACGGATGCTTTTCGAAGGTTGAGGTACACGATTTCCGAAGGTTTCTTGGTTATGTGTTGACGGATGGATACAGCTGGATGTAGGGATTGCTAGTTTGGGTGAGATATATTGCTTCCCCTATATCCCCAACACCTGATTGCATAACCAGAAAGTTTCGGGAGTTTATAGGTGGGATTCAAGTAGCTCTAGCATTTCTTCCCGCAGATATTTGGTTTGTGATTGGGTAATCCTTACCACTTATTTGTTCCAGTTGTACCTTGTTTATTTCATTCATCAATCTCTTATCAAGTGGCTTCTCACCTTAATGGACGTGTGATGTTTGCTTTGGAATTCATCCGTTCATCCTTGTTCGAATGTTTATTGTGAAGACTATATGTTGCAATTTCTATCCGTTGATTCAGCTTGGCTATCTGTCTATCAAGATGCTAACGGATGTCAACCTCTTCAGGATGGCTCTGCCAACGCGTCAGAATCTGGAACGCAATGATGGGAGTCAGGCGAACCCTCCACCTCCACCTCCGCCTCCGGAGGCATGGCAAGCTTTGATGGCAGCCTCAAACGCCCATGCCCAGATGATGATCCAGCTCATGCAAGAGCGCAACCAAGGCCAAGGTAACCAAGGGAATCAAGGTCAAGGGCAGTTCAATCATCAGCCTCTATTTCCTACCCTCAACCAATTCCTTGCAAATCAGCCGAAGTCTTTCAACTACTGTGCCGAGGCCATAGACGCCGACGATTGGCTCGTGGATATCAAAAAGCATTTTGAATGCAGCAATGTCAGGCCTGAGGACTATGTCAAGTTCGCTTCTTTTCAGCTCAAGGATCAGGCAGCTGATTGGTTCCAGCAATACAAGGATTCCAGAGGTGGTCGAGTGATTACATGGACTGATTTCTGTCGGGACTTTAAAGCTCACCACATTCCTACTAGTGTGGTTGAGAGCAAGCGTGAGGAGTTCCGCAATCTCAAGCAAGGCAACATGTCAGTGTACGAATACAACAAGCAGTTTTAGAAACTTGCTCGCTTCGCTAAGCAAGATGTTCCTGATGAGAAGAGTATGATCTATCAATTCAGAGGTGGCCTTAGAGAGGATCTGCAGTTAGCTCTCGTTCTTGTTGAGCCTACTCAGTTTGATCAATTCTACAATATGGCACTCAAGCAAGAAGGTGCTCAGCTCAAGTGTGAGGCTTCTAAGAAGAGAATCAGGGATGCAGTGCAGTCTTCTTCTTCCTCACAAGTGGCAGCTAAGCAGCAGAAGTTCTACCTTCCTCCTCCTCCGTTTCGTCAGCCTTACCAACAGAAGAACTCAGGTGGTCGTGGATCTTCCCACCCACCCAACCCAGGCTATCAGAACAAGTCTCGGCCTCAAGCTCCAAGGTCAAGTGCTCCTTATCATCATCTGCTCTCAAAAGTGACTTGCAACAAGTGCCAGTAGAAAGGTCACTACGTGAACAAATGCTTCAATCAAAGGCGCCTTCCTCCTCCTCCTCCTGTGAGATCTTAAAGCAATGCAGTGGTCAAGCATAATTCCAAGTTTGCAAAGGTGAACATGATGAATGCAGCTCGGGCAGAGGATTCTTCAGATGTGATCATCGGTAATCTTTCTGTTAATGATATTCCTGCAAAAGTTCTTTTTGACAGTGGTGCATCGCTTAGTTTCATCTCAAGACCTTTTGTTGCCAAGCATGAGTTTGTGACGGAAAAGATTCCTGTCCCGTTGAAGATTGTGTCCTCGGGTATGTAAATGACATCTAATAATTGCGTCCTGGATGTTTATATCAAGATGGGCGACTACAAATTTCTGTCTAAACCAATTGTTCTTGGCGACTCTGATATTGATCTAATTCTCGGGATGGACTGGCTTTCTAAGCATAAGGCTCAGCTTGATTGTGCTGCCAGGCAAATTCAATTGACACACTCTTCTGAGGATGTTATCATCTATGTCGCTCGTGATGAAACCATTCTGTTGTCTCTCAATGAGAAGGGCGAGTTGGATGCTATTTCTCAAATTCCAGTCGTTTGTGAGTACCAAGATGTCTTTCCAGAAGAACTTCCGGGTATGCCTCCGCATCGGCCAGTCGAATTCGTTATTGATCTTGAGCCTGGAACCGAACCCGTTTGCAAGCGTCCTTACAAGCTTGGACCCAAGGAGCTGAAGGAATTGAAGAAGCAGCTCGATGAACAAGAGCGTCTGGGTTTGATCAGACCGAGTTCATCCCCATGGGGTTGTGGAGTTCTTTTTGTCCAGAAGAAGGATGGCACGGACCGACTTTGCGTCGATTACCGTCCATTGAACAAGAAGACAATCAAGAACAAGTATCCACTTCCAAACATCAATGAGCTTTTCGAGCAACTAAAAGGTGCTAAAGTTTTCTCCAAGCTTGACCTTCGTATGGGTTATCATCAGATTCGCATTCGTGAACAAGATATTCCCAAGACAGCATTCAGAACAAGCTATGGTTTGAGTACTTTGTTCTTGAATGGTCTTCAAGGGAACCACGGAGGGTCCTGGCAGTCACCCGGCAAGCTTTGCCGCGGGGCGTTGCGACTGCCCGTGCACGAGTTCGGGGTAATAGGGTACCCCTACTCTAGTACACCGACAGGAGCCCCCGGGCCTGGGCCATACACGGTGCCGAGCGCTGTTGGGCCAGGCCCAAAACAGTGCACGGGAACGCGCGGCCTAGGTCACACCGCATATCTCTCCGCTCCCACCGCGCACGCCCAGAACGGCACGCGTCAAACGCGGCATCGTGGGTGAGATCGTGGGTGGCGTGCGTGGGGCTAAGCCCCCCGAGCATGCGTCAGGCCACGATGATGGGGACGGTTCACGCCCTCCTCCCTAAACGGAGGTAGGTGTGGGGGCGTGGTGCATTTACTGAACGGGGCCGGTGCGCGGTTTTCGGGACGTCCACTCCCCGCGTTCACGGGGCGGAGCGAGGCCGCCTCATCTGTTGCCTTAGTTCTGCATCCCCGCCACGCGGCTCCCATGCGCTTGGGGTCACGGACGGTGGAGTGGGAAACTGGGCCGTCGTGAGCGGGTTGGCCCCGACTCCCTGCCCTTCCCGTGCCTTGATTCGCTGAGCGGGGCGGCCGAGCCCCCACCTCGCTCCTTTATAAAGAGCGGGATGGGAGCACAGAAACCCACACTCTCTCATCTTCTCCTTTCTTCAGCTTCTGCTCCCCTTTCTCTCATCTGCCATGGATAAAGGGAACCCAGGCCCTTCATCGGTGGCGGCGAGGGTCGCCGCCAGACAGCGCATCTCTCCCTCTTCCGCGCTCGTGGTGGCAGAGCCAGCCATAAGGGGAAGAGGGAGGGGGCGAGGTCGCGGACGAGGTCGAGGACGAGGTCGAGGCGCTCGGGGAAGAGGCGGACGGGGCGGCGCCTCAGCTTCACCTCCGCCGGCGGCTCCTCCCCCCACGGCGGTCCATATAGGGGACGACCCTTGCGAGTTCTTCGTCAGGTTGCGCCGGGCGCCTCGTCGTCGCCTCCGGCTTCCAGCTCCATTTGCGCGCGCGATGGAGTTGGACCTGCCCGAGACGCTGAGACTGCACATGAGGGGCTGTGGGATCAGCGGCACGCGAGTTCGCGTTGCATTCCCAACCCCTAATGTGATGTATCTTGATCGAGGGTGGAAGACGTTCGTCCGCATCCACAGCTTGACGGAGGGGTTTACCCTCCATTTTAAGTTGATGGAAGGCGATCTCCTCTCCGTCAAGGCCTTCGGGTGCTTCGGCACTCGGGCGAAGTGCTGCGTGGACAGCTCCTCCGACAGCGAAGGCTCCTCCTCGAGCGAGAGCGATGAGGAGGGGAGCGACAACGACGATGAGGGCAGCGGGCGGCGGAGCGGCGGGTCCGACTAGGCGTCGGACGCCGCTTTGCGCGGCACCGGCGACCCCATCATCCGTGTCGCCGGCTTCTTGAACTCCCCGGGGTCGTCTCCTTGGGCGGCTGGCGTAGGGAGGCTGTGGAAGGGGAAGAGGGCTGGCGACAAGGCCGTCAGGTCGGTGTACGAGGGCGTGGTGCCCTCGACAGCGTGCTGACGTCCTGCCGCCCCGTCTTCGAGCCCCGCTTCCAGCGCCACCATCGCCGTCCAGCCTTCGGACGGCCCCGGGATGTTCTCTTGGTGTCTTCTGGCACCCGTAGCTCGCCTAGGCACTCCTTTTGCCCTTTTCGCCTCCTTGACCTGCCCCCTGAAAAGAGGGACAGGAAAGGGATTACGGGCACCTTATCTTTTTAATTTGTAAGCCTTCAGGCCTTAGCTGTATCTAAAATTTGTAATCCTCTCTTTCATGTTTTTCATCTTCTATGGACTATACCTGAGTGGGATGTTTTTTAATGAAAAGGGGATGCTTGCCGGGTTATTTGTCTCGTGAGCTAAACCCACGCCAAGGAGCGAATCCTTGGTATCCCTCGGACAGACATTTCATCCCTCGGCAACAGGCCCTGCCGCCTTCCCACGTCGCTCAACCTTTCTCACATTTTAGACGGAGGCAAGAACGAGGTGGGTGCGGTCTCCTCATTTCACCCCTTTGCTGCCGCGACTACGACTAAACTTGGCCCCGAGAATGAGCCCCAGGGCCTAGAGTTGAGGGAGCACGACAGTTTTCGGGAAGAAACGTGGTTTCGCATTCCCCAGTCCATAAGAAGATGCAGGATGAGGGATGAAAGACTTATCTGATATTGCAGCCCCCGGCAACTCTGGTTTGCCGTGGATGATTCTTGGCACTCACAGCCCCCAGCGGTACTGGCTTGCCGGGAAGGCTTTTATCTTCAGCAGAGAACTTTGTCGTTCTCGATGCCGGCTTCCGGCAAGCTCGTTGCCAGGAAGGCTTTTATCTTCAGCAGAGAACTTTGACGTTCTCGATGCCGGCTTCCGGCAAGCTTGTTGCCAGGAAGACTTTTATCTTCAGCAGAGAACTTTGACGTTCTCGATGCCGGCTTCTGGCAAGCTCGTTGCCAGGAAGACTTTTATCTTCAGCAGAGAACTTTGACGTTCTCGATGCCGGCTTCCGGCAAGCTCGTTGCCAGGAAGACTTTTATCTTCAGCAGAGAACTTTGACGTTCTCGATGCCGGCTTCCGGCAAGCTTGTTGCCAGGAAGGCTTTTATCTTCAGCAGAGAACTTTGACATTCTCGATGCCGGCTTCCGGCAAGCTCGTTGCCAGGAAGACTTTTATCTTCAGCAGAGAACTTTGACATTCTCGATGCCGGCTTCCGACAAGCTCGTTGCCAGGAAGGCTTTTATCTTCAGCAGAGAACTTTGACGTTCTCGATGCCGGCTTCCGGCAAGCTCGTTGCCAGGAAGACTTTTATCTTCAGCAGAGAACTTTGACGTTCTCGATGCCGGCTTCCGGCAAGCTCGTTGCCAGGAAGGCTTTTACCTTCGGCAGAGAACTTTGACGTTCTCGATGCCGGCTTCCGGCAAGCTGGTTGCCAGGAAGGCTTTTGGTGAAGAACTTCGTTGCTCTTGACACCGGCTCCCGGCAAGATCGTTGCCGGAAAGGCTTATGGCGAAGAACTTCGTCGTTCTTGACACCGGCTCCCGGCAAGATCGTTGCCGGAAAGGCTTATGGCGAAGAACTTCGTCGTTCTTGACACCGGCTCCCGGCAAGATCGTTGCCGGAAAGGCTCATGGCGAAGAACTTCGTCGTTCTTGACGCCGACTCCCGGCAAGATCGTTGCCGGAAAGGCTTATGGCGAAGAACTTCGTCGTCCTTGACACCGGCTCCCGGCAAGATCGTTGCCGGAAAGGCTTATGGCGAAGAACTTCGTCGTTCTTGACACCGGCTCCCGGCAAGATCGTTGCCGGAAAGGCTTATGGCGAAGAACTTCGTCGTTCTTGACACCGGCTCCCGGCAAGATCGTTGCCGGAAAGGCTTATGGCGAAGAACTTCGTCGTTCTTGACGCCGGCTCCCGGCAAGATCGTTGCCGGAAAGATTGGCCCTAGGGGCGTTGCCAGCCCCCGGGCCATGACTGCATTTAAACATGACAAGTGATTAGCATCCCAGGTGCACTTAACTCGCTTGCGAATTTTGACCTTTGCTGCATACTCCCTATGCCTGCTGGAATGCTTTCCGGTGCGTACGATCCAGCCAGCAGCGCTTGAGGGAACGGGCCCTTAGCGGCTATTCGGGAACATCGCCTCCCGGAAAGGTTTACCTTCTTGGTTCTAGCGCAACCGCACAAGTTGCCGAGCGGGCTCGAGGCAACATGGAGCGCAACTAGCCCCGAGAAGGCTCCTCGGCATACAGGTCTATGCAGAAATCTCAAATAAATAGCGCATGCTATCTTCCTGTTCAACCTCTCTTTGTACGTCCACCCTACGCTTTCTAGGGAAACTTACCGGTGCAGGCACCCTTGCCGCGAGCGCCGAGTGCGGAACTTCAGCAGCCTGCTGGCGGGGTCGCTACCGACAAGCAATCTTGTCGCAACTAGTTGCAGCTCGCTTAAGTTGTTGAGCGGATTCGAAACAAAGTAAGGGCGCTAGCGGCTCACTTAAGTTGTTGAGCGGACTCGAAGCAAAGTAAGGGCGCTAGCAGCTCACTTAAGTTGTTGAGCAGACTCGAAACAAAGTAAGGGCGCAACTAGCTACGAGTTGATTCCTCCGCGCACAGGTTTTCCGTACAAAGAACAAGATCTCCGAGGCGGATAACCTTATATAGAAAGGAAATATCTAAAGTTTTGCATGACTTAGCTTTTTCTATTGCCGCACTGGCGTCGTTCTTTTACTCGCCCGCTCCTTAGGAGCCATGACGATGAAGAACAGCTGAGCCTTGTGTGCACGCCGGATCGGATTCGCACAATCTCGATGCCCCCTACCTGGCGCGCCAGAGATGTCGGGGGGATGCTGATTCCACCGACACCTATGGGGACAGGGCCCCTTTCGGTTCGGTGGGGGGCGGAGAGCGCACAAAGAGCGGATCGAGGCAGTACACGCGGGCGATTTTACCCAGCTTCGGGCCGCACGGATGCGTAAAACCCTACTACTGCTTGTTTGTGTATATTGGATTCTTGCTCAGGGCCGATGGACGCTGCCAGACTGAGCGTCAGAGTGTTCCTGGTGTTGAATGAGCCGAACTGGCCGAACCTCCTCTACGTTGCGCTTGGGCCTCCTTTTATACTTTCAAGGGGTTACCCACAGGTGGCAACATAGACTAAAAGGGTAGAAATGGAAAAGGATGCGGTAGGTGCAGCTACCGCTACTGTGGATACAGTGCACCCTACCTAACTCTGACGGTAGGGGACAAGGGCATTAAATGCCTGTCTGAGTCTCCTAAACAGTGCAAAAGGTGACCGTTAGGAGCGCCACCGTTTGCCACGATGGGCTTCTCTTCATCTCTGCTTGCCACCACGTACCCCTAGCTGCACGGCCTCCTGCCACGTGTGCTTGGGAGAGCCCTAGAGCGACACGTTAGCAGGTGTGCTGGAGCGCAGGCACGAAGTGGGGGCTTCCCGCGGCAAACTCCTTGCCACGGCCGTCGTCTTGTCGCGTCCGGAAGCTTGTCGCTCGCCGGATCTTTCCGGGACGTAGGGCCCGTCGCAGCAAGCTTTCTTGGTATGCCTCGAGTGGCCTTCCCGACAAGCTCCTCTTGCCGGGGTCTTGTCTCTTCCCGGCAAGATCCTCTTGTCGGGGCCTTGGTTGGCCTTCCCGGCAAGCTCCTCTTGCCGGGGCCTTGGTTGGCCTTCCCGACAAGCTCCTCTTGCCGGGGCCTTGGTTTGAGTACTTTGTTCTTGAATGGTCTTCAAGGGAACCACGGAGGGTCCTGGCGGTCACCCGGCAAGCTTTGCCGCGGGGCGCTGCGACTGCCCGTGCACGAGTTCGGGGTAATAGGGTACCCCTACTCTAGTACACCGACATAAGTTCTTTATCTTGGTCATATCATCTCTGCCAAGGGCATTGCTGTTAATCCCGCGAAGGTGTCTACAGTTCTGAATTGGGAACCTCCTCAGAATGTCAAGCAGCTCCGCAGTTTTCTCGGTCTTGCAAGCTATTGCGGAAGATTCGTTGAGAACTTCTCCAAGATTGCAAAGCCTCTTTCCAACCTCCTCCAGAAGCATGTAAAGTATGTCTGGACGCCTGAGTGTGATGTCGCTTTCAACACCATCAAAGAGAAGCTAGTCACAGCTCCTGTCTTGACTCCTCCTGATGAATCCAAGCCATTCGAAGTTTTCTGTGATGCTTCTCTTCAAGGTCTTGGTGCTGTGTTGATGCAAGAGAAGAAAGTTGTGGCCTATACCTCTCGTCAGTTGAATACCAACGAAAAGAACTACCCCACTCACGATCTTGAGTTGGCGGCAGTTGTCCATGCATTGATAACATGGAGACATCTATTATTGGGAAGACAAGTGGACATTTTCACCGATCACAAGAGCCTCAAGTATATCTTCACTCAACCCAACCTCAACCTCAGGCAAACTCGATGGGTCGAAATGATTCAAGAGTACAATCCGAGTATTGAATATACTCCTGGCAAGGCGAATGTGATTGCAGATGCTCTAAGCAGAAAGGCTTATTGCAACAGTCTAATTCTCAAGCCATTTCAACCGGATCTTTGTGAAGCCTTCCGCAAGCTGAATCTTCAAGTTGTTCCTCAAGGCTTTCTTGCGAACCTCATAGTCTCTCCTACTTTGGAAGATCAATTTCGTGAGGCACAACTCCTGGATACCATGGTGAAGAAGGTGAAACGTGGTATTGACAAGGGCATTCCCAAATACAAGTGCTATCGCTTGGATGACAAAGATACTCTTTTCTTCGAGGATAGAATTGTGGTTCCAAAAGGTGATCTGAGAAAATTCATCATGAACGAGGCACACAATTCCCTCCTATCCATTCATCCTGGAAGTACAAAGATGTACCATGACCTCAAGCAGTCGTATTGGTGGACTCGAATGAAGCGAGAGATTTCTCAATTCGTGAATGAATGTGATGTCTGCAGAAGGGTGAAAGTAGAACACCAAAGACCAGCTGGTCTCCTCCAACCTCTTGCTATTCCGGAATGGAAGTTTGACCATATCGAGATGGACTTCGTTACTGGTTTACCTAAGTCCAAGCGTGGAAATGATGCTATCTTCGTTGTCATTGACAAGCTGACCAAAGTGGCTCATTTTCTTCCTATCAAAGAATCTATCACAGCAGCTCAGCTGGTAGAGCTATACACCTCCAGAATTGTCTCCTTGCACGGGATTCCACAATTGATATCTTCAGATCGTGGAAGCATCTTCACTTCTAAGTTCCGGGACTCCTTTCAGTCGGCCATGGGCAGCAACATTCGTTTCAGCACAGCTTTCCATCCTCAAACAAGTGGCCAAGTCGAGCGAGTCAATCAAATCCTTGAAGATATGCTCAGGGCTTGTGTATTATTTTTGGTCAATCAAATCCTTGAAGATATGCTCAGGGCTTGTGTCAAATCTTTGACTTAGTGTCTATCTTCAACTATGACTACCAGTAATTTCTTCAGGTGAGAAAGTGCACACGAGTCTACTATCCACAATAATAATACACTACTATGGATTCTCTCCCATCTCCTACAAGAAGACCATCCATAGCACTCACGCTTATCTTGCGTATTTTAAAGTATCCACTTTGGGTTGTCTATGACCATATAAGTCTCCATGTAGTCCATATCCGCGGACGCGGCTATTCGAATAGATCATTTCCCTGCAGGGGTGTACTTCTTCACACACACACTCACCACTTACCACCATATACAAGTCATGTATCTCGGCAACCTTCAAGATGAAGCCTGGCTAGGGTGTTGAGGGAGTCCTGGATTACGGGGTCCTCGAGGAGCCGACCCGTTTCTTTTTGGTCAGATTGATGGGTTACTATGGAGCCAAGCTATGGCGTGGACCTGTGACCGGATTGGAGATCTTCAGAGCCATGGTGTGCCTTCCATGTCAAGATTTACTGTGTTCTTTCCTTTATTGTAACTGACCATATGTAATCATAACCCTACTAGTGTCTATATAAACTGGAGGGTTTTAGTCTTTAGGGCTAGAGCAACATCCAATACCCCATCAACCTAGGGTTTAGCTCGCCTGATCTCGAGGTAGATTGACTTTGTAATCATACCATACACATCAAATACAATAAAGCAGGACGTAGGGTTTTACCTCCTAGAGAGGGACTAACCTGGGTAAACACTGTGTTCTTCATCCCCTGTTCCCGATTGATCCTATATCCATAGTTCGGGAGCACCTACCCGAGATCCGTCGGTTTTGACACTGACATTGGTGCTTCCATTGAGAGTTCTCTTGTTGGGGTCTCTGAAGGATCAATGGTTCGCCTGATAATCGGAGACGGCGTCAGCTCTGGGGACCTCTTTGTCCCCAGCCAGCTCTTCACGTTTGGCAGCATTGTGCTGCACGCTATCCCAACTACTTATCTAGACCAAATCTAAAATTTCACCGCCGAGCACCTGATTAGAGTCGGAAACCTGGACTACATCGCGGACGCTTGAGGCGATCTGGTCTTACCGGATTCGCAGCCACACCCGGTACCCCTATGGGTCCCGAAGTACCTCCTCCGGAGCTTTCTCCTGATCCGACCTATGGATCGGCCTCAACCCCTCAGCCGGCCTCGAGCTCGGACGGCTCCACCCTGTTCGGCGGCTAGGAATCCACTTCAACCATGCCAATGATACCTGCCGAGGACCCAACTTCAGGCCTCGGTGCGGAAGCAGTGTTCGGATGCCAAGAGTCACTCTCGGCAGAACCCTCTCCTCGCGACACATATCTGGCCTTGAGCCCTAGTAACGGGTCGACAATCGGAAATCAGGAATCATCCCTGGTCGAACTCCCCCTCACCCACTAGGCCTCGAGCCCCAATACGGAGATAGCATCCGAAGACCAAGCTTCATCCTCAGTCTCTCACGCCTATCCAGCCACGAGCGCGGCCCCAGGCCCCGAGGTCAACTCAGGCTTGGAAGACCAAGATTCAGTTCGGGCCTGGATCAGCACTCATCCCGCCACAATGCAGACCAGTCCTGAGCGGCCGTCACATGCCAGTTGGCAAGCCTCATCTTGTTAAACGAGGCACTTGACCAAATCGAGATGATGGCTATTCAAGATGACTCTCCCTCAACTTGAGTTCAGCAGCCCCTCAAGGTGAATTAAAGGGAATTTTACGACCCACCCACCACCCACCTAGTAGCCACAGTCGAGGACTTAACCGACATGTTAGATTGCACCTCCGAAAACACCGATTCCATGGACAAAGATAGCGGAGCCACGACCAATGTTGCCCCCCCCCCCCCCGTCACCGCCGCTGGATGGCCACGTCCACTTATGACGTCTACATGGTGGACACTTCGAAAGACGAGGATGGCATCCGAGGGAAGGATAAGGGTAGGCCCAATGATGAGCCGCCAAAACACCGTAGACAACGCCACTCCAAGGTACATCAGAGGCATACGAGCAACACGGACACCGGAGAGAACGACACCTCAGACAATGTTGACAACCTTGGTGATCCCGGTGCCGATGAACAACCACAAGGCGACAATGAGGAGCATGAGGACCCGCTCAATCTTGAGGACCTCAATGACTCTGAAGACAGTAACTACCTCCCCCTTTTCGAAGAGGAGGTCAGTTTCGGTGACGAAGATTTCATCATCCCGAAGACCCACTGGATCAAGAGCGGTTGAAATTGTAGCTCATTGCCACCACGAACGACAGAACGAGAGCTACCCTAAGAGAAGACTACTACCGCAATTGAACGACGAGGACATAAAGCAGGCACCTCCAAGGCACACTCAGGGAGAACAGACGGACCGCCCCCCTCGAGGACGGGACAGGACAACTGATAAAGCCGAACAACATCCCGCCCCACCTCGCCGTCAAGGCATGGAGCCATTACGGCCAGTTTATGAGTACGACCTACACCTCGACCTGGATGCTCGAGCAGGTCTGATGAGGTCCATTTATGGACCCAAAGGAAACCCTCCCATTAGACGGGACGAATACCAAGCCTGGCTAGACCAAAATGACAGAGCTCAGGAGCTACAAAAAGCCCAGATGACAGATGATCTCCGGCACGACTTTGCCCGAGTCAGGGGCGCCACTCATCCTCTCTTCTTCACAGATAGGGTGATGTAGCACCAATTCCCGGAAGGATTTAAACCTGTAAATATCGAGCCATATGACGGGACAAGAGATTCAGCCGTATGGATTGAAGATTTCCTGCTACAAATTCATATGGCACGAGGAGACGACCTCCACGCCATCAAGCACCTACCGTTAAAGCTCAAGGGTCCAGCCAGACACTGGTTAAATAGCCTCCCCTAAGACTCCATGGGATGTTGTGAGGAGCTCGAGGATGCCTTCTGAACTAACTTTCAGGGCACTTATATGCGACCCCCGGATACTGATGACCTGAGCCACGTAATCCAGTAGCCTGGCAATTTTGGAACAGGTTTTTAACCAAGAAAAACCAGATCATTGACTAATACATCCATTTTGCATCATGCTTTTATATTGATATTTATTGCATTATGGGTTGTTATTACACATGTTGGTACAATAATTATGCCTTTTCTCTCTTATTTTCCAAGATTTACATGAAGAGGGAGAATGCCGGCAGCTAGAATTTCTAGACCAAAAAGGAGCAAATCTGAAAGACCTATTCTGCATAACTCCAGCAATCCTGAAAATTTACAGAGAATTATTTTGGAATATATAAAAAATATTGGGCGAAGAAACACCAGAGGGGGACCCACCAGGTGGCCACAAGCCTGGGGGTGCACCCTACCCCCCTGGCGTGCCCCTAGGACTTGTGGGGCCCCTGGCAGTTCCCCGGTGCCCATCTTCTGCTCAATGGTGGCGTTTGACCTGGAAAACAATCAGAAGGAAGCTTTCGGTACGAAGCACTGCCGTCTCGAGGCGGAACCTGGGCAGAACCAATATAGGGCTCCGACGAAGCTGTTCTGCCGGGGAAACTTCTTTCCCCAAGGGGGAAATCAAAGCCATTGTCATCTCCAACGATCCTCTCATCGAGAGGGGGTGAATCTCCATCAACATCGTCACCAGCACTATCTCCTGTCTAACCCTAGTTCATCTCTTGTATCTGATCTTTGTCTCAAAACCTCAGATTTGTACCTATGGGTTGCTAGTAGTGTTGATTACTCCTTGTAGTTGATGCTAGTTGGTTTATTTGGTGGAAGATCATATGTTCAGCTCCTTAATGATATTTAACACCCCTCTAATCTTGAACATGAATATGCTTTGTGAGTAGTTACGTTTGTTCCTGAGGACATGGGAGAAGTCTTGTTATAAGTAATCATGTGAATTTGGTATTCATTCAATATTTTGATGAGATGTATGTTGTCTTTCCTCTAGTGGTGTTATGTGAACATGGACTACATGGCACTTCACTATGATTTGGGCCTAGGGGATGGCATTGGGAAGTAATAAGTAGATGATGGGTTGCTAGAGTTACAGAAGCTTAAACCCTAGTTTATGCGTTGCTTCGTAAGGGGCTGATTTGGATCCGCATGTTTCATGCTATGGTTAGATTTATCTTAATTCTTCTTTCGTAGTTGCAGATGCTTGTGAGAGGAGTTAATCATAAGTGGGAAGATTGCCCAAGTAAGGATAGCACCCAAGCACCGGTCCACCCACATATCAAATTATGAGTAACAAACGTGAATCATATGAGCATGATGAAAGCTAACATGACAATAAATCCCATGTGTCCTCGGGAGCGCTTTTCTTTATATAAGAGTTCATCCAGGCTTATCCTTTGCTACAAAAAGGATTGGGCCACCTTGCTGAACTTTCATTAAAATTGTTACTTGTTACCCATTACGAATTATCTTATCACAAAACTATATGTTGCCGATAATTGCAGTGCTTCCTAAGAATACCTTGCTGAAAACCGCTTGTCATTTCCTTCTGCTCCTCATTGGGTTCAACACTCGTACTTATCGAAAGGACTATGATAGATCACCTATACTTGTGGGTCATCAAGACTCTTTCTGGCGCCGTTTCCAGGGAGTGAAGCGCCTTTGGTAAGCGTGGTAAGGAAACATTTATATTACGTGCTGAAATTTATTGTCACTTGTTACTATGGAACATCATCCTTTGAGGGGTTTATTCGGTGTATCTTCACCCCGACCGGAATAAAAAAGAGTTTCCCCTCAACCTACTGAACCTACTGAAAATATTTATTATCAAATTCCTTCGGGTATGACAGAGAAACTACTAGCTAATCCTTATGTAGGAGATGGAACATTACATCCTGATATGCATCTAATCTATGTGGATGAAGTTTGTGGATTATTTAAGCTTGTAGGTTTCCTCGAGGATGAAGTTAGGAAGAAGGTCTTCCCTTTATCTTTGACGGAGAAGGCATTCACATGGTATAGGCTATGCGATGCTATTGGGACTTGGAATTACATCTGATTGAAATTGGAATTTCATCATAAGTTTTGTCCTATGCATCTGGTTCATCGTGATCGGAATTATATATATAATTTTTGGCCTCGTGAAGGAGAAAGTATCTCTCAAGCAAGGGGGGGGGGGCTTAAGTCAATGTTATATTCATGCCCCAGTCATGAGATCTCAAGAGAAATGATTATTCAGAACTTTTATGTTCGGCTTTCTCGTAATGATCAATCCATGCTCGATACTTCTTGTACCGATTCTTTTATGAAGAAGACTATTGAATTCAAATGGGATGTCCCGGAAAGAATTAAACACAACTCTGAAGATTGGGAACTCGACGAAGGTAAGGAGTCGGGTATAAACCTTAAGATTGATTGTGTTAAATCTTTTATGGATACACTACAACAAACACCCCCATATACCAACGCATGTGTAGCAACGATGATAGCACATGTGTTGTTAGGCTAACCCACCTCTCCCCACGCCAGGATAACCTCTATCCACATCCTCCACCACCACTCTCCAAATATCATGGAGCCAAACATAAAAAAGAATCTTTTCTCTCCCCCACCTCTCTCCTCTGATTTCCCTTTTGCACAATGCTGCCGCCGCCGCCCAAGGCTCTTTCTCCTGATTCATCTCTGCCGCGACAAACTCTGATTCGAGGCAGCTCCGGCCCTCCCCCATGTAGCCGCTTAACAGATCGGATCCCCCTACCATTCTCCTCTAATCTCCTCTCCCCCATGCAATGTTCTATGCACCCCTGCACACGCTCCGGTAGAAATCCTAGTCGCCACAGGTCACCGACCAGCTCCCTTTCTGGTTTGTCAGCCCACTACCCTCGCGTCTCCACATGAGCGCCTACCGGCTCGGGCTCGACTATGCTGCCATGCCCTGGCTACCTCGACTCGACACCAACAGTCCAGTAAAGCACAACACCCCTTTGCTCTTACCCTTGTTGGTGATTTGCGTGGGACGGCCATCGTCCAAGGTTGATTCTGTAGCGGCCATCAGAAATATAATCTATACAACCCTGATCACTCGCCAGATCCACTCTTCGGGCGCTGGCTTGCACTGGCACCCATGTCTCCACACGGCTGAGTTCTCCACTACAATCATGTGCGCACTAAAATACCTGGTTGTAAGTACGTGATACGTCTCCAACGTATCTATAATTTTTTATTGCTCCATGCTACTTTATCTACTATTTTGTACTATATTGGGCTTTATTTTCCACTTTTATATTATTTTTGGGACTAACCTATTAACCGGAGGCCCAGCCCAGAATTGCTGTTTTTTTGCCTATTTCAGTGTTTCGAAGAAACGGAATATCAAACGGAGTCCAAGCGGAATGAAACCTTCGGGAACGTGATTTTCCAATCGAACGTGATCCATGAGACTTGGAACCTACTCCAAGAAGTGCAAGAGGCGGTCACGAGGGTGGAGGGTGCCCCCTGGGCGCGCCCCCTACCTAGTGGGCCCCCTGACGCTCCACCGACGTACTCCTTCCTCCTATATATACCTACGTATCCCCAAACGACCAGAACAGGAGCCAAAAACCTAATTCTACCGCCGCAACCTTCTGTATCCACGAGATCCCATCTTGGGGCCTGTTCTGGAGCTCCGCCGGAGGGGGCATCCACCACGGAGGGCTTCTACATCATCACCATAGCTCCTTCGATGAAGTGTGAGTAGTTTACTTCAGACCTTCGGGTCCATAGCTAGTAGCTAGATGGCTTCTTCTCTCTTTTTGTATCTCAATACAATGTTCTCCCCCTCTCTTGTGGAGATCTATTCGATGTAATCTTCTTTTTGCGGTGTGTTTGTTGAGACTGATGAATTGTGGGTTTATGATCCAGTATTATCTATGGAAAATATTTTATTCTTCTCTGAATTCTTTTATGTATGATTGAGTTATCTTTGCAAGTCTCTTCGAATTATCCTTTTTGGTTTGGCCAACTAGATTGGTAGTTCTTGCAATGGGAGAAGTGCTTAGCTTCGGGTTCAATCTTGCGGTGTCCTTACCCAGTGACAGAAATGGTTGCAAGGCATGTGTTGTATTGTTGCCATCGAGGATAACAAGATGGTTTTTTTATCATATTGCATGAATTTATCCCTCTACATCATGTCATCTTGCTTAAGGCATTAATCTGTTTTTAACATAATACTCTAGATGCATGCTGGATAGCGGTCGATGAGTGGAGTAATAGTAGTAGATGCAGAATCGTTTCGATCTACTTGTCTTGGACGTGATGCCTATATACATGATCATTGCCTAGATATACTCATAACTATGCTCAATTCTATCAATTGCTCAATAGTAATTTGTTCACCAACCGTAGAATATCTACGCTCTTGAGAGAAGCCACTAGTGAAACCTATGGCCCCCGGGTCTATTCTCATCATATAAATCTCAATCACTTTATTTACTTGCTTTGCTTTTAGTTTGCTTTTACTTTTTACTTTGCATCTATCTGTCACAAATTCCAAAAATATTATTTATCATCTCTATCAGATCTCACTATCGTAAGTGACCGTGAAGGGATTGACAACCCCTAATCGTGTAGGTTGCGAGTTGCTATCGTTTTGTGTAGGTACGAGGGACTTGTGCGTGGTCTCCTACTAGATTGATACCTTGGTTCTCAAAAACTGAGGGAAATACTTACGCTACTTTGCTGCATCATCCTCTCCTCTTCGGGGAAATCCAACGCAGTGCTCAAGAGGTAGCAAGAAGAATTTCTGGCGCCGTTGTCGGGGAGGCTCACGCAAGCAAGTCAACCATACCAAGTACCCATCGCAATCCCTATCTCTCGCATCACATTATTTGCCATTAGCCTCTCGTTTTCCTCTCCCCCACTTCACCCTTGCCATTTTATTCTCCCTCTCTTTCCCAATCTCCTCCTCTCTGTTGGTGTACTAGAATAGGGGTACTCTAGTACCCCGAACTTGTGCACGGGCAGTTGCAGCACCCGGCGGCAAGGCTTGCCGGGCGAACGCCAAGATCCTCCGTGGTTCCCTTGGAGCCATTCAAGAACAAAGTATTTAAGCTCAAGAGACAAGGCCCCGGCAAGAGGAGCTTGCCGGGAAGTCCAACCAAGGTACTCCAAGGAACTTGCCGCGACGCGCCACGCGCTCCGGCAAGGCAACAAGGCCCCGGCAAGAGGAGCTTGCCGGGAAGACCAACCAAGGTACCTCGAGGCCCGGTGAGCGACAAGCTTCCGGACCCGACAAGATAACAGCAGCGGCAAGGCGCTTGCCGTGGCAGGCGGCCACTCTGTGCCCACGCTCCAGCACATCCACCAACGTGTCACTCTGGGGGCCTCTCCAGGCGCGCGTGGCGGGAGGCTGTGCAGCCAGCGGTGCGCAGTGGCATGCGAAGCTGACAAGATCGCCATCATGGCAAACGGTGGCGCCCCTAACGGTCCTTTTCTGCACTGTTTGGGCGACTCAGACGGGCATTTAATGCCCTTGTCCCCTGCCGTCAGACTTGGCAACGCAGAGAAGGGTACAAATGTAAAAAGTGAGGTGGTTGGTACAGTTACTTGTATAGTGCACCCTACCTAACCCTGACGGCAGGGGACAAGGGCCTTGTCTCTTGAGCTTAAATACTTTGTTCTTGAATGGCTCCAAGGGAACCATGAAGGATCTTGGCGTTCGCCCGGCAAGCCTTGCCGCGGGGTGCTGCAACTGCCCATGCACAAGTTCGGGGTACTAGGGTACCCCTATTCTAGTACACCGACAGGAGCCCCCGGGCCTGGGCCAGACACGGTGCCGAGCGCTGTTGGGCCAGGCCCAAGACAGGGCACGGGCACACACGGACTGGGCCACGCCGAATCTCGCTCCGTATCCACCGCGCTCTGCCCTAACGGCACGCGTTGAATGCGGCGTCGTGGGAGAGATCGTGGGTGGTTCTTTATTCGGAAGGGCGAAATGTCCGCCCCGTCCCTCTTTATAAGCAGAGGAAACAGGGGCAGTTCGTTCCCCCTCGCTGGTTGCTACTACTCCATCTTCGCGAACCTCTACCGCTCCCCCCCTTCTTCTCGAAGCCGAGAGAGCAGCGCTCCGCCCCTCATTGCCACCAGCATCACCAACGCCGTCGACCTCCCCCACAACCTCCGCCATGGCTCCGAAAGCCGACAAGGGAAAGGGCGTGAAGTCGGCCGAGGCACAGCGGCTCGCGGCGCTGCGGAAGGAGCGGGCGATCTTCTCCCCCCAGCTCGGCGTGAAGGAGCTGAGGGAGTACTTCTACCTCTTTTGGGCGACGGAGACGCGGGTGCATCCGTGCACGAGGGTACTCCCGGCCGCTGCTTCGGAACTGGCTCCAAACGGGTACCCATTCTTAGCGCTATTCTTCTATTGCGGGCTCTGCCCGCCCTTCTCGGAGTTCTTCTGTGATATCATGAACACCTACGACTTCCGCCTCCTTGATTTCACCCCCAACGCCGTTCTGACCATGGCAGTTTTCACACATTTGTGCGAAAACTTTGTCGGAGTCCACCCCAATGTTGCCCTTTTCCGCCACTTCTTCATACCTCGGGTAGAGAGAGGAGAGCCGCTTGCCGGAGGGATCACCTGTATCTCGAGAGTCGGCAAGAAGGAGGCGTACTTGGAGGGTGAGCTCCGTAGCAAGTGGGAGGAGTGGAGAGCGAAGTGGTGCTGGATCATCGAGGAGAATCCGCAGCCCTTCACCGCCGTGCGGCAAGCTCCAATAGTGCGCGGCAATGACTGGAGCAACGTGGCCCCGGAAGACGAGAGGCTGAAGATCGCCATTATTAGGATCCTTTGCCTCAGGCTTGCCGGGCTCACTGTAGGCGCTGTAGGCACAGATCTCCTCCGCCGCCGCATCGCCCCCCTGCAGGAGAGGGGGAGGCCCGCCTAGGAATTCAAGAACTCGGCGGACATCATGAGGCTGCGGTCGGGCCTCAACTACAACTTCACCGTCATGGAGCTGGATGCAATGCTCCTGGAGTTGTTCAAACGCGATCCCCAGCACCCATTCATGCTGGCGAGGGGCGTCGTTCCATTATGCAATAATTCTTCGCTTGACCGGATCCGCGCCATGATGCCGTTGTGCGATTCACACGGAATCGTTCCAACTTGGCAAGAGCCTCCGGATGACGTTGCGCAAGCGTTCTTCGACAACTTGGAAGAAGTGCCGGTCCGCGCTGACGAGCAGAAGAGCCTCACCCGTGACACCACCAATGAGGAGCTGCAGCGCATCGCCACTAGGGCGGAAGAGGTTGCGGCCGCAGCTGCCGCGGGCGCGTTCGGGTTCATTGTGGAGGAGGCAGAGGCGGCAGAGGCGGCAAACCTCGCCGAGCGCGCGGAGTTCGTTGGCAAGGAGGAGCTTGTCGGCTCTGAAGCTGAGCCGAGTGAGGCCGGCGAGGAAGAGCCCGAGCCTTCGGAAAGCTTGTCGCAGGCGGAGCCCCCGGCCCCGCCAAGAAGGCGTCTTCGCAGGGCTGCGGACGTAGCGGGGCGGCAGCCGGGTCAACAGCCGCCGAGCCATGCGACACGCTCTACCGCGGCAAGCAATGTTGCCACGGGAGCGCCTCACGCAGCAGCGGCAACTGGAGCGGGATCTTCCCGGGCCACCGCCCCCGCCCCCGCCAAGCGGGCAAGGGATCCTACTCCTCCGCCTCGCCGCACCGGAAGGGAGCCGGACTTCGATCTTTCCGCGCTCAGCTCCGACGAGGAGGAAGAAGAGTAAGTTTCTTTGGTGCTCTTGTAGTTCTTCAATCTTGCTGTTTTTATCTTGTATCTAACTTGCTTCAATCTGGACTCCTTTCTTTTCAGGACGCTGGCCCAGAGAGCGGCGAAGAAGGCCAAGGCCGCGGTGATTGTCATCGAAGATGACCCCACCGTGTCAGCAGGGGGTGGGTCCGAGACCACCTTGACGGACCCGGCAACCACTCCTCAAAGCAGCCCCCAGCGCAGCCCCCAGCGTAAGTTCATAGTTAGCTTTCCACTATCAGGCGCGCATGAGTGCTTTTTCCTTTGGTGATATCTTGCTTGTTGATTTGTGTAGGAGCAGAACAGCCATATCAGGAGCGCCCGGAAGCTGGTCCCGAAGTGCCATCTGCTTCGACTATGCCGCCAAGGGATGAGTTCCCGGTAAGGGAGCGCTCTCCGGCAAGGGACAACACCGTCGATCCTGCGGCGGCCGAGACCGCAACTGCAGATCTTGGCACAGGTAATTCACTTGTCCAATGGCGCCAAGTAGGGGGCGTCGAGATTGTGTGAACCTGATCCGGCGTTCACACGAGCTAGATCTTCATTCCCTTCATCAACATGCCACCGAAGAAGAAGACTTCAGCGGCGGCCGCCCCGTCCACGTCACTTCCGCCACCGTTGGAGCAAACGGGTGGTGGAATGGACGCCGGCGGAAGAATGGACGTCGACGAGGAAGCTTATGATGCTGCCAGGTCCAAGAACAAGGCTGCACAAACCTCGGCGACTGTACATGTTCCGCGCCACTCTCAGGAGGCGCAAGACCAACAGCGTCATGGCACTTGCAGTGCCATATGCATGATAGGCCAAGACCAAGTTGGTGGATCTCGGGGCGCTCAAGACCAGCATGCACGCCAGCGTGCTGGCACGAGCGGGGCACGGTCGTCTGGACGGGATACTGCTCCTTCTAACATAGTTAGAAGTCCGAGCACGTCCCGCTCCTCGCGCCGTCCGCCACTGCCACCCGCCACTCCAAAAGATGCTTTGGCGCGAGCTCAACTGCTCCTATATTACCCTCCGACGTCGGACAAGATCGACGAATGGAGGGCCACCATTCAGAGTCTCATCGGCTACGCCAACAGCGACACTCCATGGCGGCCGAGCGCGTCGCCGCCGCGGCAGGGTTGCCAGGCGCGAGCCGGTGGCGACAAAACGGGTGGAGGTGCAACTACCATGCAATCACCACCCAGAAGGCCAAGATCGCCGACTCGCCGGATCCACCTCGACAGCGACTCCACCGCATCGTCAGATCCACGAGCTCGTCGCGATCAGCGCCAAGTTCTTCATGATCGACAACAAGAAGACGCTCGAACTCGCATCGAGCGCCGAAGAGAAGCGCGACGTCAATTCGACAAGCGCGCTGGGCCCTCTGTTGACATGCATGCGCTAGGGGAACCAGGCGATCTGCCGTACGCGGTAGGTTGCCCTGCGTTCACTCGTGAGCTGCGGCAAGTCCAGTGGCCCAGCACGAAGAACTTCAAGCCAGACGTACCGGAGAAGTACGACGGCAAGATGCATCCGTTGGAGTTCCTCAGCATTTACACCATTGCGGTGCAGGCTGCTGGGGGACGGGATGACAAGATCCTTGCCAACTACTTCCCGCTGGTGCTCAAGCCCAACGTCAGGTCCTGGCTCATGCACTTGCCGGACAACTCCATATCCTCTTGGGCTGATCTGTGCCATCAGTTTGTCAGCGCCTTCACAGGCGGACACAAGCCTCATGGCCAGGAGAGTGATCTTCATCTGCTCGCCCAGAAGGAAGGAGAGCCCCTGCGCAAGTACATTCAGAGATTCAGCAGTGTGCAGCACAACATCCCAGACGTCCACCCTGCCGCGGTGATCAGCGCGTTCCATCAGAACGTGCGAAACCGCAGGATGCGGGAGGAAATGGCGATGTGCAAGATCAGGGACGTCAGTGAGTTATATGCACTGGCCGACAAGTGTGCACGTGCTGAGGAAGGGAGGAGACTCCCCGGAGAGAATGTAGGAGCGGGAGGATCTGACAGTGAAGATGCTGCCCCGGCAAGGAAAAACCGGCGGCGGAACAACAGGAAGAGGAAAGGCAAAGAGGTGCTAGTTGTTGAGCAGTCCGGCAACGGTGGTGGCGCCAAGGAAGCCAAAGCTGGTGACTCCGGCAAGGAGGTTGCCGCGGAGGTGGCGGTCGCCGACAAGCAGGACGGCACCAACAAGCAGTATTGCAAGATCCACCGCACCAAGGGCCATGATCTCCAGAACTGCAAAAAAGTCAAGCAGCTTGTTGAGCAACAGAAAGCTGAATACGAGCGGCGCGACAAGGAGAAGGCCCAGGAAGGTGCTGGGGGATCCGGCAAGAAACGTCCCGGCCGAGGAGGACGCCGCGGCAAGGCCAAGCAGCGACAAGGAGACAGACCTCCTCGCGGCCGCGACAAGGATGAAGATGACGACGACGATGAAGACATGGATGATGAGGAGACTGATGAGCAGGAGTTCCAGAAAGCCACAGAGGTCCTGTGCGTTGACGGTGGTGCTTCTCTGCATACCTCGCACCGCCAGCTCAAGCAGTGGGTGCGGGAAGTTAATGCAGCAGAACCACCCGTCGAGTCACGCAAGCCTCTGAAATGGTCCAGCACGCCTATCATCTTTGATATTGAGGACCACCCTGATCGCATAACTGCGGTCGGGTGCTTGCCGATGTTGGTTTCACCAACAATCCGCAACCTCAAGGTCACTAAGATGCTAGTTGACGGCGGGGCCGGCTTGAACCTGATCTCCTCCGCGGTGCTCCAGAAACTCCAGATCCCTGACAGCGAGCTCGAAGAGACCGGTACATTTCAAGGAATCAACCCGGGAAGGAGCAAGCCGAAGGGAAAGATCACGTTGCCGGTAACATTTGGCAGCGAGCTGAACTTCAGGACTGAGAGGGTCACGTTTGATGTTGCTGACTTTCCATTACCTTACAATGGAATCCTTGGCCGTCCGGCACTCGCCAAGTTCATGGCAGCCTCTCACTATGCGTACAACGTACTGAAAATGCCAGGCCCGATAAGTGTCATCTCTGTCCCTGGCGACAAGAAGGATGCTCTTATCTGTGCCGACAAGATCTACCGGGAAGCAGCAGCCGCAGCAGAACGCAAGACACTTGCCGCTGAAGCTCCCGGGGGGAAGAAGAAGACCAAGTCCGGCAAGAGCTCTGATGCCCACTCCGGCAAGCGCACCTCTTCGGAGTGCTGCGCTACCGTCGAGGACGCACCATCGAGCTCCACCGGCAAGTGTAAGAAGGCAATGACAGCTCCACCTGAGACCAAGAAGGTGTCCGCCAAGGAGGACGGCACTGGTGGTACCTTCACCATCAGCGCCACTCTTGACCCCAAATAGGAAAGCGCGCTCGTTGCTTTCCTGCGGGCGAATGTCGACGTGTTTGCGTGGCAACCGTCTGATATCCCCGGTGTTCCCAGGAAAGTAATTGAGCACCACCTTGCCGTCTGTCCTCATGCGCGGCCCGTCAAGCAGAAAGTCAGGAAACAGGCAGTGGAGCGCCAAGAATTCATCGCAGAAGAAATCAAGAAGTTGGAAGCAGCAGGCCTTGTCAGAGGAGTGCTCCATCCCACGTGGTTGGCCAATCCTGTTGTCGTGCGCAAGGCTAACGGGAAATGGAGGCTTTGTATTGACTTCACTGATGTTAATAAAGCTTGTCCCAAAGACCCATTTCCCTTGCCGCGCATTGACCAGATTGTTGACTCCACAGCCGGATGTGATTTGCTTTCATTTCTTGATGCATACTCAGGATACCATCAGATCTTCATGGCAGAAGAGGATGAAGAGAAAACCGCATTTATCACCCCGTGTGGCACGTACTGCTTCGTACGGATGCCTTTCGGTTTGAAGAATGCTGGTTCAACATTCGCAAGGGTAGTCCACCACGCTTTTGAGCCGCAGATGCACAGAAATGTGGAAGCCTACATGGATGACATAGTGGTCAAGAGCAAGAACAGGGCGACCCTGATTCAAGATTTAGACGAGACATTTGCAAATCTGCGCAAGATCAACCTCAAGCTTAACCCCGAGAAGTGCGTGTTTGGAGTCCCTTCCGGCAAGCTTCTCGGGTTCTTCGTGTCTCAGCGGGGAATTGAAGCCAATCCCGACAAGATCAAGGCCATTGAGCAGATCGAAGCACCAAAGCGCGTCAAGGATGTACGAAGGCTTGCCGGTTGCGTGGCTGCTCTCAGCAGGTTTATCTCTAGATCTGCTGAGCGCGCCCTGCCATTTTTCAAAATTTTGAAAAAGGCAGGTCCAATAAAATGGACTCCGGAGGCGGAGGCTGCGCTGCAGGACTTGAAGAGATACCTGTCCTCCACTCCAACACTTGTCGCACCTAAGCCGCAAGAGAAGTTGCTGCTGTATATAGCGGCAACCAATCAAGTGGTTAGTGCTGCGTTAGTGGCGGAGAGGGAGGCAGATGATGAGCCAGCAACCACGGCAGATGCATCCAGCGACAAGCAGGGGGCTTCGCCGACAAGCTCTGGTCCCGACAGAGATGGATCTGCGCAGGAGCATGATAAGATGCAGAAGAGAATGGTGCAGCGTCCAGTTTACTTTGTCAGTTCCCTTCTACAGGGGGCTAGATCAAGGTACTCTGGTGTGCAGAAGTTGCTTTTCGGCCTCCTCATGGCCTCGAGAAAGCTGCGCCATTACTTCCAAGCACATGAGATCACAGTCGTCACTCGCTTTCCGCTGAAGAGGATACTGCAAAATCCAGAAGCGACAGGCAGGATTGTCGAGTGGGCGCTGGAACTGTCAAGCTTTGGCCTCAAGTTTGAGAGCACTTCAACTATCCAAAGCAGAGCATTGGCAGAGTTCATAGCAGAATGGACGCCAACACCAGATGAAGAAATTCCAGAGACGAGCATCCCCGTCAAAGAGGCAAGCAAAGAGTGGCTGATGTACTTTGATGGTGCCTTCTCGCTGCAAGGCGCCGGTGCGGGCGTGCTGCTTGTCGCGCCCACCGGAGAGCACCTCAAGTACGTAGTCCAGATGCACTTTCCCAAGGAGCAAGCAACCAACAATACTGCAGAGTATGAAGGATTGCTTGCCGGTCTCAGAATCGCAGCAGACCTTGGGATCAAGAAGCTCATTGTCAGGGGTGACTCACAGCTTGTCGTCCGCCAAGTGAACAAGAACTACCAGAGTCCATTGATGGAAGCATATGTTGATGAAGTGAGGAAGCTAGAAGAGCACTTTGACGGCCTACAGATGGAGCATATCCCAAGAGCTCAGAATGACATTGCTGATGGCCTGTCAAAGTGCGCCGCACTAAAGTTACCTGTGGAACCAGGGATCTTTGTGCTCAAGTTGACTCAACCATCCGTAACACCATCAACTGGACAAAGCAAGAAGAGGAAGTTGGTTTCTGGTGACTACTTTCCGGCAGAGCTCCCCGAAGCCGCCGCCAAGAAAGTCCCCAAGATCAACACCAAGGATGCTGAGGGGCAGTCTGCTCCGGCAAGCCTTATGGTTTGTTCCGTTGAAGCAGACGCTCCCGACAAGTTTTGCTCCGGCAAGCTTGCCGGGGAACATCAAGCTCCGGCAGGGCCGCAAGTCCTTGCCGTAGAAGCGGATGTTCCCGCAGCAGCAGATGTGCCTTTAGTCCTTGTTGTCGAGCCACAAGCTCCAGCATGGGCACAGCAGATTGTCCATTTCCTTCAGACAGGAGAACTTCCCGAAGAGCAAGAAGAAGCGGAAAAAGTAGCCCGGCAGTCAAGTATGTACCAGTTTGTCGATAGCATACTGTACAGAAGAAGACTCAACGGTGTGAAATTGAAGTGTATTTGCCGGGAAGATGGACAAAAGCTGTTGGCAGAGATACATGGAGGCATATGTGGCCACCACATTGGCGCAAGAGCACTTGCCGGCAAGCTTTCCGGCAAGGTTTCTTTTGGCCGACAGCCCTCCAGGATGCAACTGCACAAGTAACCAAGTGTGAAGCGTGCCAGTTCCACTCCAAACAGATACACCAGCCAGCTCAAGCTCTCCAGACGATCCCTTTATCCTGGCCATTTTCGGTCTGGGGGCTCGATATCCTCGGCCCTTTCCCCCGAGCTGTCGGGGGCTTTGAGTACTTGTACGTCGCAATCGACAAGTTCACAAAGTGGCCGGAAGTGCAGCCAGTGAGGAAGGTGACAGCACAGTCAGCAGTCAAGTTCTTCAGGTCAATTGTTTGCCGTTTCGGGATCCCTAACAGGATCATCACCGACAACGGCACGCAATTCACGAGCCGCACCTTCATGCAGTACGTCCAAGACCTTGGCGCCAAGGTCTGCTTCGCTTCTGTTGCTCATCCGAGAAGCAACGGTCAAGCAGAGAGGGCAAATGCTGAAGTGCTGCGCGGGCTCAAGACCAGAACTTTCGACAGGCTGCGCAAGTGCGGAAGAAACTGGATCGAGGAGCTGCCGGTGGTTCTTTGGTCGATCAGAACGACGCCAAATCGAGCCACTGGCCAGACGCCTTTCGCTCTAGTCTATGGAGCAGAGGCAGTTCTCCCCACGGAACTCGTATACGGATCGCCTCGAGTGCTCGCTTATGATGAGCTTGAGCAAGAACAGCTGCGACAAGACGACGCGCTGCTCCTTGAGGAAGATCGTCTTCAGGCTGCTGTACGAGCTGCTCGATACCAGCAAGCTTTGCGCCGCTACCATAGCCGCAAAGTTAAGGCCAGAAGCTTCGAGGAAGGCGACCTTGTTCTTCGGCGCGTTCAGTCCGCCAAGAATTCCAACAAGTTGACGCCGAAGTGGGAAGGCCCTTATCGGGTGAAACGAGTCACAAGGCCCGGCGCTGTCCGCCTTGAGACCGAAGATGGCATTCCGGTGAGCAACTCCTGGAACATAGAACATCTTCGTAAGTTTTTCCCGTAGGGCGCGGTTGCCGGAACCCGTTCCGGCAACCACCTTTTGTACAAGTCTTGCCGCTGTTGCATGTAATCCTTTGTACAAAGCCGGGCGCAGATCCCGTGCATAAATAAAACCCCATGTGCTCCGCACAACTTGTCCATTTCATGCATTAGTTTCTTTCTTGCATGCGTTATCTGACACTTTGTGCAGCACCTACATCCGGTAAGCAATAACGAGCCGAAGGGCTCCATATCATTATTTTCTCTTCTTTCTTCTTTTTCAACAAAGGAAAAGAAGGTTCCCTCGCACACAAGTTTGCCGGGGGGAAGGAGAAGATTGTGGTATGGACCAGGCGTCGTTCAAGCAAAGTTTTGCCTTGCCGGGAAGCAAACGACAGAAAAGCTAAGTTGCCAAAGTTTGAGCAATCAGTTTTTAAATTTTTGAGTTATCTTCCTCGAACGACCCTGCTTTGTATGGAAAACCTGTGCGCGGAGGAACCAACTCGTGGCTAGTTGCGCCCTTACTTTGTTTCGAGTCCGCTCAACAACTTAAGTGTGCTGCATCTAGTCGCGACAAGGTTTCTTGTCGGAAGCAGCGCCGCCAGCAGGCTGCTGACGTTCCGCACTCAGCGCTCGCGGCTCGGGTGCCTGCGCCGACAAGTTCCCTAGAAGCGTAGGGTAAAAACATACAAAGGAAGGAATCTAGTAGAGGAAATAACATAGCAATTGATAACAGAAATAAAGTTATATTACAAGATAACTTGTCGCAGCTCTAACAGACTGTTTTCATAACATGATTAGCAGCGACAAGGGAAAAGAAGAAATGAGCGGCCTAGTCTACGCGATCGCCCTCAACCCTCTTGATCTCGCTCACCTTGTCCACAATGGGTGCGACAAGGGCCTTGAGTGCGTCCCGATCGGCGTCTGGCGGCAAGGACTTGAGGACGTTGGTGAAGCTGAGGCCTGGATTGCGGAAGGCCACCTTCATCAGCACCTTCTGGAGAACCCCGGCGCAGATTTTGCGCGACTCGTCGGCCAGCTGCTTTGGGATCCTCTCCCGGAGCCGCTGGAGTGCCGTCGCCACGCCCTTGAAGAACAGGCTGAGCTTGGCGCTGGGTTGGAGATTCTCGTCGGAGGGATACCCAAAGTCCTCCATCCCCAGCTGCGCCAGCTCCTCGTCGATGACTGCGGCAATATTCACCAGACCCTCGGTCCAGTGCTCCACAGTATCTCTGAATGAGTTCTGGGTAACTGCGATGCTCTCCAGCAGCGCCTTGTCAGCCTTGACCTTCTCCGACAAGGTCTTCTCCCGCTCCTTGGCGGCGTCCAGCGTCTGCGTCAGCGTGGCCAGCTTCAACTCCAGGTCTGCATTGGAATCCTTGGCGGCGCTGAGCTCCTTGCCCCTCTCAGCGAGAAGACCTTGCAGCTCACCGTGGGCGGCAGCATCCTTCTCACGCTCACGCTTGAGCGCGGCAAGCTCCTCGCCGCTCTTCCCGATGTTGGCCTCCAGCTGCGCCACCTTCTCCTCCAGCTCTTTCTTGGCAGCCTCTGCGATTGCGGCAGCGTCCTTTGCCTCCTTGAGCGCCCCGCCAAGTGCTTGCTCGCGCTCGGCGAGCTCCTCCTCGTAGCTGTCGAGGTTGGCCTTCCGCTGCACCAATTCGCCTTCTCGCGCGGACTGCTTCTCGGCGGCCAGCCTTTGTTCCTCCTCAGCTTCGGCCTTCTCGAGAAGGAAGGCCGTGTGCTCCTCGTCGAGTCGCTCCCGCTCCTGTGCCAGGGACCGGAGAGCTTCTTGATTGTGGCCCCGGAGCTCCTCCGCGCGCTTCTCCATGTCAACTCCCACCTTCATGACAAGCGCTTCCCGGGAAGCCAGCTTGGCTTGCCGTGCGCGGTAGAGTGACAGCAGCTTCCGCAGCAGCTCCTCCTCCTCAGGCTCGCCACTGCTGCTGCTGGGCGCGTCGACCAACGATAGTCCAGCAGAGGCGAGCACCTCCTCATCGAAGGTTTCCCCCTCGACCGGCGCCCTGGAGCTCGACGCCCAGGGTAGCTTGATGAAGATATCGTCGCCGACCTTCAAGTAGGCGCCGGGCTGGGGCTCCTCGGAGCCCGGCTCCGCAGCAGCGGCAGAGGGATCGGCAGTCGGCGCAGCGCCTGGCGCTCCTGTGGCCTCAGGGTTGTCAGTACGATCGCCCGACCCCTCGCCGGCTTCTGCGGTGGCAGCCTTGGCGGCCTCCTTGCCGGCGGTCTCATCAGCACCGGCCCCTTCTTCGTTGGCGGCAGCGTCGTCAGTGCTGCCATGCGCGCCTTCCTCGCCGGCGCCCTCTGTCTCCATTGGCTTAGCGGCAGATGGGTCTGAAGAACGAAGAAGGGAGAAAAATCAATCAAAAATCCAAGAGAAGAAAATCAGAAGAAGAAGAACCCAAGGGAAAGTTTTTGGACAAGTGAATTACCTATGCCAAGATCTGCAGTTGCGGTCTCGGCCGCCGCAGGATCGACGGTGCTGTCCCTTGCTGGAGAGCGCTCCCTTATCGGGAACTCATCCCTTGGCGGCGTAGTTGAAGCAGATGGAACTTCGGGACCAGCTTCTGGGCGCTCCTGATATGGCTGTTCTGCTCCTACACAAATCAATAAGCAAGATATCAACAAAGGAAAAAGCACTCATGCGCACCTGACAGCGGAAAGCTAACTATGAACTTACGCTGGGGGCTACGCTGGGGGCTGCTTTGAGGAGTGGTTGCCGGGTCTGTCAAGGTGGTCTCGGAGCCACCCCCTGCTGACACGATGGGGTCATCTTCGATGACAATCACTGCGGCCTTGGCCCTCTTCGCCGCTCTCTGGGCCAACGTCCTGAAAAGAAAGGAGTCCAGATTGAAGCAAGTCAGATACAAGATAAAAACAGCAAGATTGAAGAACTACAAGAGCACCAAAGAAACTTACTCTTCTTCCTCCTCGTCGGAGCTGAGCGCGGAAAGATCGAAGTCCGGCTCCCTTCCGGTGCGGCGAGGCGGAGGAGTAGGATCCCTTGCCCGCTTGGCGGGGGCGGTGGCAGTGGCCCGGGAAGATCCTGCTCCAGTTGCCGCTGCTGCGTGAGGCGCTCCCACGGCAACATTGCTTGCCGCGGTAGAGCGTGTCGCACGGCTCGGCGGCTGTTGACCCGGCTGCCGCCCCGCTACGTCCGCGCCCTGCGAAGACGCCTTCTTGGCGGGGCCGGGGGCTCCGCCTGCGGCAAGCTTTCTGAAGGCTCGGGCTCTTCCTCGCCGGCCTCGCTCGGCTCAGCTTCAGAGCCGGCAGGCTCCTCCTCGCCAACGAACTCCGCGCGCTCGGCGAGGTTTGCCGCCTCTGCCGCCTCCGCCTCCTCCACAGTGAACCCGAACGCGCCCGCGGCAGCTGCGGCCGCAACCTCTTCCGCCCTAGTGGCGATGCGCTGCAGCTCCTCGTCGGTGGTGTCACGGGTGAGGCTCTTCTGCTCGTCAGCGCGGACCGGCACTTCTTCCAAGTTGTCGAAGAACGCTTGCACGACGTCATCCGCAGGCTCTTGCCAAGTTGGAACGATTCCGTGTGAATCGCACAACGGCATCATGGCGCGGATCCGGTCAAGCGAAGAATTATTGCACAATGGAACGACGCCCCTCGCCAGCGTGAATGGGTGCTGGGGATCGCGTTTGAACAACTCCAGGAGCATTGCATCCAGCTCCATGACGGTGAAGTTGTAGTTGAGGCCCGGCCGCAGCCTCATGATGTCCGCCGAGTTCTTGAATTCCCAGGCGGGCCTCCCCCTCTCCTGCAGGGGGGCGATGCGGCGGCGGAGGAAATCTGCGCCTACAGCGCCTACAGTGAGCCCGGCAAGCCTGAGGCGAAGGATCCTAGTAATGGCGATCTTCAGCCTCTCGTCTTCCGGGGCCACATTGCTCCAGTCATTGCCGCGCACTATTGGAGCTTGGCGCACGGCGGTGAAGGGCTGCGGATTCTCCTCGACGATCCAGCACCACTCCGCTCTCCACTCCTCCCACTTGCTGCGGAGCTCACCCTCCAAGTACGCCTCCTTCTTGCCGACTCTCGAGATCCAGGCGATCCCTCCGGCAAGCGGCTCTCCTCTCTCTACCCGAGGTATGAAGAAGTGGCGGAAAAGGGCAACATTGGGGTGGACTCCGACAAAGTTTTCGCACAAATGCGCGAAAACTGCCATGGTCAGAACGGCGTTGGGGGTGAAATCAAGGAGGCGGAAGCCGTAGGTGTTCATGATATCAGAGAAGAACTCTGAGAAGGGCGGGCAGAGCCCGCAATAGAAGAATAGCGCGAAGAATGGGTACCCATTTGGAGCCAGTTCCGAAGCAGCGGCCGGGAGTACTCTCTCGGCTTCGAGAAGAAGGGGGGGAGCGGCGGAGGTTCGTGAAGATGGAGTAGTAGCAACCAGCGAGGGGGAACGAACTACCCCTGTTTCCTCTGCTTATAAAGAGGGACGGGGCGGACGTTTCGCCCTTCCGAATAAAGAACCACCCATGATCTCTCCCACGATGCCGCATTCAACGCGTGCCGTTAGGGGAGAGCGCGGTGGATACGGAGCGAGATTCGGCGTGGCCCAGTCCACGTGTGCCCGTGCCCTGTCTTGGGCCTGGCCCAACAGCGCTCGGCACCGTGTCTGGCCCAGGCCCGGGGGCTCTTGTCAGTGTACTAGAATAGGGGTATCCTAGTACCCCGAACTTGTGCACGGGCAGTTGCAGCACCCCGCGGCAAGGCTTGCCGGGCGAACGCCAAGATCCTCCGTGGTTCCCTTGGAGCCATTCAAGAACAAAGTATTTAAGCTCAAGAGACAAGGCCCCAGCAAGAGGAGCTTGCCGGGAAGGCCAACCAAGGCACTCCAAGGAACTTGCCGCGACGCGCCACGCGCTCCGGCAAGGCAACAAGGCCCCAGCAAGAGGAGCTTGCCGGGAAGACCAACCAAGGTACCTCGAGGCCCGGTGAGCGACAAGCTTCCGGACCCGACAAGATAACAGCAGCGGCAAGGCGCTTGCTGCAGCAGGCGGCCACTCTGTGCCCACGCTCCAGCACATCCACCAAAGTGTCGCTCTGGGGGCCTCTCCAGGCGTGCGTGGCGGGAGGCTGTGCAGCCAGCGGTGCGCAGTGGCATGCGAAGCTGACAAGATCGCCATCGTGGAGAACGGTGGCGCCCCTAACGGTCCTTTTCTGCACTGTTTGGGCGACTCAGACGGGCATTTAATGCCCTTGTCCCCTGCCGTCAGGGTTAGGTAGGGTGCACTGTACAAGTAACTGTACCAACCACCTCACTTTTTACATTTGTACCCTTCTCTGCGTTGCCACCTGTCGGTGACCCCTTTAGCATATAAAAGGAGGCCCATGCGCAATGTAAGGGGGGTTCGACACGTTCGCGAGGTTCAACTCATTCGTAAGCCAGAAAACACTTAGCTCTCGAGAGCAAGAACAGGATACAACCAGACAAGCAGCAGTAGGAGTGTTATCTCTCCGGAGAGCTCCGAAGCTGGGTAAAACTGCTCATGTGCTTCGCCTCGATCTGCTCTTCGTGCGATCTCCGCCCCCCGCCGAACCGAAAGGGGCCCGGTCCGCTGGCCCCATAGGTGTTCGTGGATCAGTTTCCCCGACACTCTCCTTCCCGTTTGCCTTTTTCTCATTGCCTCTCTGTTTGCCCGTGTGTTAGTTTGCTTGATTGTCGTTATGTCTGAAATTGGGGAAATTATTGCCGACATGGGCGATAATAATATCATGGAAAATTCTGAAGCTCCTGCTGAAGAATCCCCTACCTATCATACAAAAAGATTTTGAATCGGTAGTGGTAATATTATTGGAAAAGGAGTTATTCAAGATTTGTTTACTTGTGTCGGTGCTTTGCCCTCTATGGGCAGTTCTATTCTTCATAGAACCAGCAGTCTTGCTGATGCCATTGCTATGCTTAACGTTGAACTTGAAAGGAAATTGCATATGCACCCTTCTATACAAAGGATTTTCCTAGAATTTTCTAATATCGAACACTCCTCTGTTAAGTGTGCCGCTACTATCTTTTTGGCTCATGAATTCAGATTTATAATAAAAGAGGCCAAAGAAATCTTTGCGCATTATAGGGTGGACGCTGGCCTTCCTCCCATAGAATCTATCCTCTTTGATCAAGAAGAAATTATGTGTTTTCAATCTCTTGATTATGTTGCTTTCAATGAAAACCTTAGAACAAAGGTACCAAGCAATATTTTAATTGATAGAATCTCTAAACTTAATGATGATTTGGCTATTCGAAATAATGAGTTAGGATACTCTCTTGAGTGTAGACTCACAAGGTTTTGTCAAAAGAACGCTTATAATGATGAATTGGTTGTGCATTATGAAGGGCCAAAAGAGGAACCTATACCTCCTAAAATTGATCTTGGGGATTTTTGCCCCATTAAATTTAGCCATTTTGATTACTTTTGCTTACCTCAAAGAAAACTTGCTGCCGAACGTAGAGAATATAAAATGAGTTTCACCGATCTATCTTATTACTACGACACTACCTAGATCTATCCTTGCTTTTATGCCTAGCTAGGGGCGTTAAACGATAGCGCTTGTTGGGAGGCAACCCAATTTTATTTTGTGTTTTTTGTTTTTGCTTTTGTTTAGGAATAAATAATCCATCTACCTTCTGTTTGGATGTGGTTTTATGTTTTAATTAGTGTTTGTGCCAAGTAGAACCTATAGGATAACCTACGATGATAGTTGATTTGATTCTGCTGAAAAACAGAAACTTAGCGCGCACGAATATAGTTATGTTAAATCACAAAAACGTGATTTTGCGTTGATTCTATTTGATTCTGTTCAATAAAAAATTGTCCAGGACTTCCTATTTTGGTAGAATTTTTAGATTTCCATACGTTTGTGTTAGTTACAGATTGCTACAGACTGTTCTGTTTTTAACAGATTCTGTTTTACGTGTGTCGTTTGCTGATTTTGATGAATCTATGGCTAGTAAAATAGTTTATAATCCATAGAGAAGTTGGAATACAGTAGGTTTAACACCAATATAAATAAAGAATGAGTTCATTACAGTACCTTGAAGTAGTCTTTTGTTTTCTTTCTCTAACGGAGCTCACGAGATTTCTGTTGAGTTTTGTGTTGTGAAGTTTTCAAGTTTTGGGTGAAATCTTTTGATGGATTATGGAACAAGGAGTGGCAAGAGCCTAAGCTTGGGGATGACCATGGCACCCCCAAGATAATCCAAGGACACCAAAAATTCAAAGCTTGGGGATGCCCCGGAAGGCATCCCCTCTTTCGTCCACTTCCATCGGTAATTTACTTGGAGCTATATTTTTATTCACCACATGATATGTGTTTTGCTTGGAGCGTCTTGTATTATTTGTGTCTTTTTTTGTTACTCTACCACAATCATCCTTGCTGTACACACCTTTTGAGAGAGCCATACATGATTTGGAATTTGTTAGAATACTCAATATGCTTCACTTATATCTTTTGAGCTTCATAGTTTTGCTCATAGTGCTTCACTTGTATCTTTTGAGCGTGATAATTTTTGCTCTAGTGCTTCACTTATATCTTTTAGAGCACGGTGGTGGATTTGTTTTATAGAAACAATTGATCTCTCATGCTTCACTTAGATTATTTTGAGAGTCGTTAATAGCATGGTAATTTGCTTAATGTTAATATACTTGGTGTTCAAGATATGTGAAACTTTCTTTTGAGTGCGTTGAATACTAAGATAAGTTTGACACTTGATAATTGTTTTGAGATATGGAGGTGATAATATCAAAGTCGTGCTAGTTGGGTGATAATGAATTTGAGAAATACTTGTGTTGAAGTTTGCAAGTCCCGTAGCATGCACGTATGGTTAAAGTTGTGTAACAAATTTGAAACATGAAGTGTACCTGGCTTGTGCATCCTTATGAGTGGCGGTCGGGGACGAGCGATGGTCTTTTCCTAAAAATCTATCCCCCTAGGAGCATGCGCGTAGTACTTGATTTTTGATGTCTTCTAAAGTTTTGCAATAAGTATATGAGTTCTTTTGACTAATGTTTAGTCCATGGATTATACACACTCTCACCTTTCCGCCTTTGCTAGCCTCTTCGGTACCGTGCATTGCCCTTTATCACCTTGAGAGTTGGTGCAAACTTCGCCGGTGCATCCAAACTCCATGATACGATACATTCTATCACACATAAACCTCCTTATATCTTCCTGAAAATAGCCACCATACCTACCTATCATGGCATTTCCATAGCCATTCCGAGATATATTGCCATGCAACTTCCACCATCATCATCATGACATACATTACTTTTGTCATATTGACATTGCATGATCATGTAGTTGACATCGTATTTGTGGCAAAGCCACCATGCATTATTTTACATACATGTCACTCTTGATTCATTGCACCATCCTGGTACACCACCGGAGGCATTCATATAGAGTCATATCTTGTTCTAACTTTCGAGTTGTAATCCTTATGTTGTAATCAATAGAAGTGTGATGATCATCATTACTAGAGCATTGCCCAAATAAAAAAAAGATAAAGGACAAAAGAAAAAAAAGAAAGGCCCAAAAAAAAGGGCAATGCTACTATCTCTTTTTACACACTTGTGCTTCAAAGTAGCACCTTGTTCTTCATGTAGTGAGTCTCATATATATTGTGCTTCAAAGTAGCACCTTGTTCCTCATGAGTGAGTCTCATAAAGTTGTCCTTTTCATACTAGTGGGAATTTTTCATTATAGAACTTGGCTTGTATATTCCTATGATGGGCTTCCTCAAATGCCGTAGGTCTTCATGAGTAAGCGAGTTGGATGCACACCCACTAGTTTTCTTTTGTTGAGCATTCATAGCTCTAGTGCATCCGTTGCATGGCAATCCCTACTCCTCATGTTGACATCAATTGATGGGCATCTCCATAGCCCGTTGATTAGCCTCGTCAATGTGAGACTTTCTCCTTTTCTATTTTCTCCACACAATCCCCATCATCATATTCTATTCCAACCATAGTGCTATATCCATGGCTCATGCTCATGTATTGTGTGAAGGTTGAAAAAGTTTGAGATTATTTAAGTATGAAACAATTGCTTGGCTTGTCATCGGGGGTATAGAGGTTGAGAACATCTTTGTGTGACGAAAATGAAGCATAGCCTAACTATATGATTTTGTAGGGATGAACTTTCTTTTGCCATGTTACTTTGAGAAGACATGATTGATTTGATTAGTATGCTTGAAGTATTATTATTTTTGTGTCAATATGAACTTTTGTCTTGAATCTTTTGGATCTGAATTTTCATATCACAATTAAGAAGATTTACATTGAAATTATGCCAAGTATGACTCCGCATCAAAAATTCTTTTTTATCATTTACCTACTCGAGGACGAGCAGGAATTAAGCTTGGGGATGCCAGATACATCTCCAACGTATCTATAATTTTTGATTTCTCCATGCTACTTTATCTACTGTTTTGGACTATATTGGGCTTTATTTTCCACTTTTATATTATTTTTGGGACTAACCTATTAATCGGAGGCCCAGCCCAGAATTGCTATTTTTTGCCTATTTAGTGTTTCGAAGAAACGGAAATCAAACGGAGTCCAAACGGAATGAAACCTTCGGAGTAACATCCCAAATTTTCAATTTGGCATGTTATACATAGGTCATCTATGTATATCATATTTTATTGCATTCTCGTTTCAAATCCTCGAAATCCTGAGCAACTCAAGGACCCGCGGAGATAGTTGGGGATTTTTCCGTCTTTCCTATTTGAATTTTATCAAATAGCGAAGACGAGGATTTTGATTTTAATTATTTTCTCTCCGGAAAATATTTCATTTTAAAATAAAGAAATGAGGGGATAATATGATTTCTCCAAAATAATTGAAATATCGGAGGAAAAATGTTGAAATCATTATTTGGTTATATTTGATTTTTATTTGGAACTTTATTTGCCCTAGAAAAATTTGCATGTTTTAAAAATTGCATTTTAGGGGCCAAGAAAAGTTCATCTCGTTCTAAATATTTCATTTAGACGGAGAAAACTTGTTTTGGAATTTTTAGATTTTTATTTATTTTTCTATGATTTTTCTAAGTCCGTGGAGCATTTGTTTTAAACGGAAAGGAAAGAGACCCGCGCCCGACTGGGCCTAGGGCCCAGCCGAGCAGGCCGGCCCAGCCGCCCCGCCGCCGCCGCCTCATGCGCGCGCGCGCGCCCCGCCGCCGCCGACCCGGACTCTGGAGTCCGAGCCGGACTCCACCGCCGCGCCTTGCCCCCTCCTCCAAGTCGCCGCCCCCGCCCCCTTTATATACGCCGCCACCCCCCTCTAGCCACCACCACCGCCGCCTCCCGGAGCCCAGAGCCGAGCCCCGAGCACCGAGTCCCGAGTCGCCGCCGCCGCCACCGAGTCGTCGCCGCCGCCTCTAGCCGCCGCCACCCTGCGACCTCGCCGAGCCCCGCCGCCCCTCATCGCCCGCCGGAGTCGCCCCGCCTCACCCGACGACCTCGCCGGAGGTAGCCGCCCCGCCGTGCGTTTTTTAAGAAAAACCCCTTTGGTTTTTTTAAGAAAAACCCCTTTGGTTTTTTTAAGAAAAACCCTAGTTCGTTTTTTTATAGATCGGTTTTATTCTCCGGTTTATTTTCTTAGCGAGCGTTCGCTCGTTCGTTCGTTTTAACGAACGTGTTCGTCATTTAATTTCTGCTAACGGACGCTCATTCATTAAGGCGTTCGTCGTTTTTTCTTTTTATCGGATTTATTCCGCGATTTTCCCGATCGCGATTTCTGAACCGATGTTCGTACCAGTATAACTTTTCGCTCGTTTATCGGAATCAGGCGATTCAAGCGCCTGGAGTTTCATCTCGAAACCCTCTTTCCGCATAATCAACTCAAACAAGTTTTTGTCTCTGTAAAATTTGACCCTAGTTCAGATTAGTAAACGGATCTTATTTCTTTCGCCGTTTGAGCTTCATTGCTCCGTTTGGTTTGATTCTTTTTGCGAACCGGAGTTCTTAATTTGAACTTTCTGGTCGGCCCCTTTTAGTTTAAGTTTTGCTTGTGCATCTTTGCTTGTTGCTTATGTATGTATTGTTTGCTTGCGATAGAATTCCCGGAGTGCGAAGCGTGTTACTACGAGTCTCTAGGATTCACGGATCGTCAGCAAGGCAAGTAACACTTGATCATACTCTTTTCATACCCAGTTTTTATGCATTAGTTTCAACCCTCAAACATTGCATGGTTAAGATGTCATTAATTTGTGGGTTGGGCAGTAGATGATGAGGTAGGAACCTATTGCCCTGTTATTGTCAAACCCTTGGGAGTTACTTCTACGTATCGCTTATATTGCCATGCTATGCTCGTAGACGTGGTTTGGGTTTAAGAGAATCCATGACAGATGTGAGTTTGTTAATTAATGGTTAACTTAAGGTGGCAACTTTAATTCACATCTGGGTGGATTGAGGCACCTGGGGAACCTAGCGTTGTCTGTTTTACTTTTGGAAATCCCGGGGTATCCGTGTGATCTTCCTATGGACCGCCACCAAGGCTCAAAGGGAACTGAGATTATTCATGCTAGAAACTTCCGTGTGCAGCCACAAGCTATTATGGGCTCTAGCATAGTTGAGTAAGTTACGTGAAGCTCTTGAAGAGGTAGATCAACAGGTAGTGGGTTTTGTAGGTCTTGTATGATCTACTCGGAGTAGAGAGTTAATGTTTCTGAAAGACTGTGTCTCGGTCCTCCGTTTCTCAAACACCATGCAGTGCGAGAAATCAACGGAGGCGATCGAGTCTTGTGGGGAAAATTGCGCAAACCTCTGCAGAGTGTACAATCTAATCATGGTTAGTCGTGTCCCCGGTTATGGACAATTCTGAGTATCTAGTACCTGAGTATTCACATGTATCTCATCACTCTTAATTAATATTGCTGGGATGTTAATTACCTTAATTGGGATTGAGTTGGGGTTATACCTTCTCAATGTTGTTTCAACCACCATGATAGTTAAATTAAAATTTATTCCTTTGTTGTAGGGAAAAATTGGCTTTTTGCAAAAACTATAACCGTAGAGCTTTCCACCAGCCAAATATGCATGTAGTGGTAGCATTATTCTGTTATTGCTCTATTGTGTTACATTGCCAGCATATTCCATGTGCTGACCCGTTCTCGGGCTACAACGTATTATGTTGCAGACTTTTCAGGCAAGGAGTAAGGTTCGGTAGGTCGTTGCCATGCAGCTCAGCTATGCCGTTGGAGTTGTTGGACTCACTTTATCTTCCAAGCCTTCCGCTGTTATCGCATTAGATGGCCTTAAGCCATATTATTGTAATAAGTTCTCTTTTGAGACATTCGATGTAATAAGTGTGTGATTTGCTACTCTGTTATAAATCCTTCGAGTACTGTGTGTGTCAGCATTACCGATCCAGGGATGACACTGAAGCACAGAGACTTGACCATCTGAGGTCGGGTCGCTACAAGATGGTATCAGAGCACACGCTGAGTGTAGGACACGACCACTAATATAAACCATAGCTCACTCTTCTCTACTCATTTCTGACTCCTCTCCATCTTTCCACTCTTTAGGATGACGAAGATGAAGAACATGTTTGCACAACCGGATGAAGACACACCTTTTGGAGTCCACTTGAAGGAAGTCACTAGGTACCTGAATATTGGAATACCAAGCTTCACCGGGACGTACAACGCCTCCTTACCAGAAGAGGAGAGCTGGATGATTCAAGTACAAGTTCCAGGAAGGACATTCTCGCCAACTTCCAAGCCCATAGAATTTTCTTTCGAAGCACCCACCTGGAGTCTTGGCAAGAGTATGGCAGCTCATATCACCATGGGACGTATTGGAGAAGTTTACAACAGGGAACTTAAAGACACCACATATCAAATATGTGGGCGCCAAGACGAGCAATGGGAAGTAATCAGCACCAAGAATGATAGATCCATTGCAGCTTACATCCAGGAGCTAAACCAGCACATTCGACGTCAGGAGAACCAGATGTGCGCAGACATGATGGAGATGAAGAAGGCAAAAACTAGGATCATCGAGCTGGAGGAAGAACTCAAGTTTACACGTGATGGATATGAGGAGGAAATCAAGACACTACTGGAGAAGAATGACGACCTAGTCAAGAAGATCGGAGTCTTCATGGGAGGATCAGCACTGGAAGAAGAGGAAGAAGATCCCACATGTCCGGACAACTACATCATCATCGATGACACTGATTCCGATCCAAGTGATGATGACTACGAAGACGAAGCTGGAGCAGACATCATGGAGTCTTCCACCGATCAAAATTTCTAGATGACCACCATATAATAGTAGTATTCCCCCATGTAATTGGTAGTAGTTGAGCACTTTTGCGATAGTCCTAGACCGTCTGTATGCCTTTGCTTGATTGATTGAATGAATGTTCGTGTTTGCCTCATATGCATATGGGTAGTGTTTTTCCCCTAGATCTTTTTCTATTCTAATCTCTTCCATCTAAAACCCTCACATGCCTCTAAGACGTGACCCCGGTTTTGTTTTCCCACTGGAGCTCACCTAGTTGATCCAGCAGCAGAATGCCTTGATGCAATTGCTAGTTCAGAACCAGGGCAATGCCAACAACAACAATGCTAACAATAACCCGCCACCAGTGGACAATCTAGCCCGTTTCCTAAGGTTACAGCCGCCGGTGTTTTCCAGTAGCACCGAGCCTATAGTTGTAGATGATTGGCTACGCTGTATCGGGAGGGAGTTGACCACCGCAGGGTGCACAGATGCGGAGAAGGTGCGTTTTGCAGCACACCAACTGGACGGACCTGCAGCAGCATGGTGCGAGAATTTCACAGCCACCTATCCTATCAACACTAACACATGGGCCCTGTTTCAGCAGGCTTTTCGTACTACACGTGTTTCCACTGGAGCTATGCAGATGAAGAAGCGTGAGTTTCACAACTTACGCCAGGGGAACCGTACTGTGGCCCAGTACGTGGAAGAGTTTAGCAAGTTATCACGTTATGCCCCTGATGATGTGGCCACAGATGCCGCGAAGCAGGAGAAGTTTATGGAAGGGCTGAATGATGAGATGAGTATGCAGTTGATGGTGGCAACTTTCAACAACTACCAGGAGTTGGTAGATAAGGCCCTTATGATTGAAGGGAAGCAGCAGCAAATTGAGAGCCGTAAGAGGAAGTATGGACAAGGGAAGTACAACTTAGGATCTCACCAGAAGCCTCGCCTAAATCCCGAACTCGGGAGGACTTGTTCATAACCATGGAGGTCATAACCATACTGGAGGAGGATCGCATAACCAAAATGGTGCGAAGAACGGGAATGGGAACGGAGCCAACAATAATCAGAATCGCTCTAACCGAACTACACCCGCCAAGAGGGACTTAAGCCTGCGGGAAGACAGGGCACTATGCCAATGACTGCCCTGAAGGAAGGAATGGAAACGGAAATGGGAGCGCTGGGAAGAAGCCCAATCCATTCAACAAAGGACAAGTGAACCACGTTAACGTGGAGGAAGTCGAAGAGCAGCCGGACGCGGTAATAGGTAAGTTTTTGGTTCAGTCATTTACTGCTCTTGTTCTTTTCCATACTGGTGCATCGCATTCATACATATCAAGGGGATTTGTGGATAATTTTAAGTTACCAACCCAAACCCTTAGGACCCCTCATTTAGTAAGTCCGCCTGGAGCAGAGTACATGGCTAGCAGATGGTGCACCCAGATACCCTTAATCATTGGCACGCATGTTTTTCCGTCTGACCTAATCATCTTGGAGTCGCAAGGATTGGATGTGATATTAGGTATGGACTGGATGTCAAAGTATGAAGGAAGTATTGACTGTGCTAGCAAGTCAATTTATCTTACCACCCCAGAGGGAAAAAGGATTAAGTATGTATCTAGGCATGTGCCTAGGAGGAACCAAGTGAATGCCCTCACGGGAGTTGTACAGGAGGAAGTGCCTGTAGTAAAGGATTTTCCGGATGTTTTCCCAGAGGAGTTACCAGGCATGCCACCGGATCGAGACATCGGGTTTTTGATAGAGCTATTGCCAGGTACAGGGCCAATATCCAAGAGACCCTATCGGATGCCCGCAAATGATCTGGAGGAAATTAAGAAGCAGATCAAGGAGTTATTGGAGAAAGGTTACATTCGTAGGAGTTCGTCACCTTGGGGAGCACCAGTACTTTTGGTCGAGAAGAAGGATAAATCCCTAAGGATGGTTGTTGATTACCGAGCTCTGAATGAAGTAACGATAAAGAACAAGTATCCCTTGCCGATGATTAATGATCTGTTTGATCAGTTGCAAGGAGCTAAGGTGTTTTCAAAGATTGTTCTATGATCGGGATACCATCAGTTGAAGATCCGAGAGAAGGATATACCAAAGACGGCATTTACCACACGTTATGGATTATATAAGTATACGGTCATGTCATTTGGACTGACTAACGCCCCTGCCTATTTCATGAGTATGATGAACAAGATATTCATGGAGTATTTGGATAAGTTTGTTGTGGTGTTCATTGATGATATTATGGTATACTCGAAGAACGAAGAGGAGCACACGGAGCACTTGCATTTAGTTCTCGTGAAACTCAGGGAACACCAGTTATACACCAAATTCAGCAAGTGCGAGTTTTGGTTGAAGGAAGTTGGATTTCTTGGGCATGTTATATCAGGAGAGGGTATAGCAGTAGATCCCAGTAAGGTTCAGTCAGTCATTGAATGGTTGGCACCCACTTCAGTTGGCGAGATCCGCAGTTTCCTGGGACCGGCAGGATATTATAGGAGATTCATTGAGAATTTTTCCAAGATTGCTAAGCCAATGACTGAATTGCTAAAGAAGGATACTAAGTTCAATTGGACAGAAGGTTGCGAGACCAGCTTTCAGGAGTTGAAGAAACGGTTGACTACAGCCCCAGTGCTGACATTGCCAGATATACATAAGGAGTTTCAAGTGTATTGTGACGCCTCACGCTTGGGACTTGGATGTCTGCTTATGCAGGACGGAAAAGTTGTTTCGTATGCCTCACGACAACTGAAGCCTCATGAGTTGAACTATGCCACGCATGATTTGGAGTTAGCAGCCGTAGTGCACGCATTGAAGACCTGGAGACACTATCTTATTGGAAACCGTTGTGATGTGTACACGGATCATAAGAGCTTGAAGTACATTTTCACACAGAAGGAGTTGAACCTCAGACAGAGGAGATGGCTGGAACTTATAAAGGATTACGATATGAAGCTACACTATCATCCAGGAAAGGTCAACGTTGTAGCAGACGCTTTGAGCCGGAAGAGTTATGCTAATATTCTTGAAGGCAAAGGATTGCCAAAGGAGTTAGCTACGGAGATCATGGAACTTCGATTGGAGATTGTTCCAAGAGGTTTTCTTGCAACAATGGAGGTTCAGTCGACATTGTTGGACAAGATTCGAGAAGCTCAGAAGGAGGATAAAGAGATTGCTGAGATAAAGGAGAAGATGGGCGAAGGTAAAGCCAAAGGTTTTTGCGAGGATGAACACGATACCTTGTGGTTTGAAGACCGAATTTATGTGCCCAATAATTCAGAGATCAGGAAGTTAATACTTCAAGAGGCCCATGACTCACCATACTCGATACACCCCGGAAACACCAAAATGTATTTGGACTTGAAGGAACGTTTCTGGTGGACTGGTATGAAGAAGGATATTGCCGAGTATGTAGCCGTTTGTGATGTATGTCAGAGAGTGAAGGCAGAGCATCAGAGGCCAGCAGGATTGCTACAGCCTATGCCAATACCCGAATGGAAGTGGGACAAACTTGGCATGGACTTTATTACCGGATTACCCAGAACCAAGGCAGGATATGATTCAATATGGGTAGTAGTGGATCGTTTGACCAAAGTAGCTCACTTCATCACAGTGAAAACAACTTATACAAGTGCAAAGTTGGCCAATATATATATGTCCATGATCATATGTTTGCATGGAGTTCCGAGGAGCATCGTATCAAATAGAGGAAAGCAGTTTACTTCAAAGTTTTGGCATCAGCTACACCAGACTTTGGGTACCCGATTGGAGTTCAGTACCGCTTTCCACCCACAGACGGATGGACAGACAGAGAGAGTCAATCAGATTGTAGAGGACATGTTGAGAGCCTGTGCGCTAGATTATGGATCTAGTTGGGATGACAATTTTCCATACGCAGAGTTCTCATATAACAACAGCTACCAGGCCAGTTTGAAGATGGCACCGTTCGAAGCCCTGTATGGACGCAGATGTAGAACACCATTGATGTGGGATGAGGTAGGAGACCGTCAGTTGTTTGGACCAGATCTGATGAAGGAATCAGAGGAGAAGGTTAAACTGATAAGAGACAGACTAAAGATTTCTTAGTCTAGACAGAAGAGTTATGCAGATTCAAAATGCAAGGAAGTAACCTATGAAGTTGGAGACAGAGCCTATCTGTGAGTATCACCCTTGAGGGGAGTGAAACGTTTTGGAGTTAAGGGAAAGTTAGCCCCAAGATTTGTAGGACCGTATCGTGTTTTGGAATGGATGGGAGAAGTAGCCTACAAGCTGGAGTTACCTGAAGGATTGTCAGGAGTTCACGATGTGTTTCACGTATCACAGCTGAAGAAGTGCCATGCTGAGATGTCCGACATACCGTTAAAGGATATAGTGCCCCTGGAAGCGATCCAGTTGGATAGTAATCTGACCTATGAGGAGAAGCCAATAAAGATTCTTGATTTTGACAGTTGAGTCACTCGCAGCAAGGTTATCAAGTTTTGCAAAGTTCAGTGGAGCCACCATACCGAGGAAGAAGCCACCTAGGAGCGAGAAGAGGATATTCGCAAGGACCATCCGCACCTATTTTCTAGCCAACCCGAATCTCGAGGGCGAGATTCATCTTAAGGGGGGGGTAGGTTTGTAACATCCCAAATTTTCAATTTGGCATGTTATACATAGGTCATCTATGCATATCATATTTTATTGCATTCTCGTTTGAAATCCTCGAAATCCTGAGCAACTCAAGGACCCGCGGAGAGAGTTGGGGATTTTTCCATTTTTACTATTTGAATTTTATCAAATAGCGAAGACGAGGATTTTGATTTTAATTATTTTCTCTCTGGAAAATATTTCATTTTAAAATAAATAAATGAGGGGAGATAATATGACTTCTCCAAAATAATTGAAATATCGGAGGAAAAAAGTTAAAATCATTATTTGGTTTTATTTGATTTTTATTTGGAATTTTATTTGCCCTAGAAAAATTTGCATGTTTGAAAAATTGCATTTTAGGGGCCAAGAAAAGTTCAACTCATTCTAAATATTTCATTTAGACGGAGAAAACTCGTTTTGGAATTTTTAGATTTTTATTTATTTTTCTAGGATTTTTCTAAGTCTGTGGAGCGTTTTTTTTAAAAAGGAAAGGAAAGAGACCCGTGCCCGACTGGGCCTAGTGCCCACCCAAGCAGGCCGGCTCAGCCGCCCCGCCACCGCCGCCTCCTGCGTGCGCGCGCGCCCCGTCACCGCCGACCCGAACTCTGGAGTCCGAGCCGGACTCCGCCGCCGCGCCTTGCCGCCTCCTCCAAGTCGCCGCCCCCGCCCCCTTTATATACGCCGCCATCCCCCCTCTAGCCACCACCCCGCCACCTCCCAGAGCCCAGAGCCGAGCCCTGAGCCCCGAGTCCCGAGTCGCCGCCGTCGTCGCCGAGTCGCCGCCGCCGCCCTAGCGCCGCCGCCGCCTCTAGCCGCCGCCACCCCGCGCCCTCGCCGAGCCCCTCCGCCCCTCACCGCCCGCCGGAGTCACCCCGCCTCGCCGGATGACCTCGCCGGAGGTAGCTGCCCCGCCGCCCGGTTTTTTTTAAAGAAAAACCCCTTCGGTTTTTTTAAGAAAAACCCTAGTTCGTGTTTTTCATAGATCGGTTTTATTCTCCGGTTTATTTTCTTAGCGAGCGGTCGCTCGTTCGTTCATTTTAACGAACATATTCGTCGTTTAATTTCTGCTAACGAACGCTCGTTCATTAAGCCGTTCGTCGTTTTTTTTCTTTTTATCGGATTTATTCCGCGATTTTCCCGATCGCGATTTCTGAACCGATGTTCGTACCAGTATAACTTTTCCCTCGTTTATCGGAATCAGGCAATTCAAGCGCCTGGAGTTTCATCTCGAAACCCTCTTTCCGAATAATCAACTCAAACAAGTTTTTGTCTCTATAAAATTCAACCCTAGTTCAGATTATTAAACGGATCTTATTTCTTTCGCCGTTTGAGTTTCATTGCTCCGTTTGGTTTGATTCTTTTTGCGAACCAGAGTTCTTAATTTGAACTTTCTGGTCGGCCTCTTTCAGTTGAAGTTTTGCTTGTGCATCTTTACTTGTTGCTTATGTATGTATTGTTTGCTTGCGATAGAATTCCCGGAGTGCGAAGCGTGTTACTACGAGTCTCTAGGATTCACGGATCGTTAGCAAGGCAAGTAACACTTGATCATACTCTTTTCATACCCAGTTTTTATGCATTAGTTTCAACCCTCAAACATTGCATGGTTAAGATGTCATTAATTTGTGGGTTGGGAAGTAGATGATGAGGTAGGAACCTATTACCCTGTTACTGTCAAACCCTTGGGAGTTACTTCTACGTATCGCTTATATTGCCATGCTATGCTCGTAGACGTGGTTTGTGTTTGAGAGAATCCATGACAGATGTGAGTTTGTTAATTAATGGTTAACTTAAGGTGGCAACTTTAATTCACATCTGGGTGGACTGAGGCACCTAGGGAACCCAGTGTTGTCTGTTTTACTTTTGGAAATCCCAAGGTATCCGTGTGATCTTCCTATGGACCGCCACCCAGGCTCAAAGGGAACTGAGATTATTCATGCTAGAAACTTCCGTGTGCAGCCACAAGCTAATATGGGCTCTAGCATAGTTGAGTAAGTTACGTGAAGCTCTTGAAGAGGTAGATCAGCAGGTAGTGGGTTTTGTAGGTTTGGTATGATCTACCCAGAGTAGAGAGTTAATGTTTCTGAAAGACTCGGTCATCCGTTTCTCAAACACCATGCAGTGCGAGAAATCAACAGAGGCGATCGAGTCTTGTGGGGAAAAGTGCGCAAACCACTGCAGAGTGTACAATCTAATCATGGTTAGCCGTGTCCCCGGTTATGGACAATTCTGAGTATCTAGTACCTGAGTATTCACATGTATCTCATCACTCTTAATTAATATTGATGGGATGTTAATTACCTTAATTGGGATTGAGTTGGGGTTATACCTTCTCAGTGTTGTTTCAACCACCATGATAGTTAAGTTAAATTTATTCCTTTGTTGTAGGGAAAAATTGGCTTTTCGCAAAAACTATAACCGTAGAGCTTTCCACCAGCCAAATATGCATGTAGTGGTAGCATTATTCTGTTATTGCTCTATTGTGTTACATTGCCAGCATATTCCATGTGCTGACCCGTTCTCGGGCTGCAATGTATTATGTTGCAGACTTTCAGACGAGGAGTAAGGTTCGGTAGGTCGTTGTCGTGCAGCTCAGCTATGCCGTTGGAGTTGTTGGACTCACTTTATCTTCCAAGCCTTCCGCTGTTATCGCATTAGATGGCCTTAAGCCATATTATTGTAATAAGTTCTCTTTTGAGACATTCGATGTAATAAGTGTGTGATTTGCTACTCTGTTATAAATCCTTCGAGTACTGTGTGTGTCAGCATTACCGATCCAGGGATGACACTGAAGCACAGAGACTTGACCATCTGAGGTCGGGTCGCTACATTCGGGAACGTGATTTTCCAACGGAACGTGGTCCATGAGACTTGGACCCTACTCCAAGAAGTGCCAGAGGCGGTCACGAGGGTGGAGGGCGCGCCCCCTGGGCACGCCCCCTACCTCGTGGCCCCCCTGACGCTCCACCGACGTACTCCTTCCTCCTATATATACCTACGTATCCCCAAACAATCAGAACAAGAGCCAAAAACCTAATTCCACCACCGCAACCTTCTGTATCCACGAGATCCCATCTTGGGGCCTGTTCTGGAGCTCCGCCGGAGGGGGCATCCACCACAGAGGGCTTCTACATCATCACCATAGCCCCTCTGATGAAGTGTGAGTAGTTTACTTCAGACGTTCGGGTCCATAGCTAGTAGCTAGATGGCTTCTTCTCTCTTTTTGGATCTCAATACAATGTTCTCCCCCTCTCTTGTGGAGATCTATTCAATGTAATCTTCTTTTTGCGGTGTGTTTGTTGAGACCGATGAATTGTGGGTTTATGATCCAGTATTATATATGGAAAACATTTGATTCTTCTCTGAATTCTTTTATGTATGATTGAGTTATCTTTGCAAGTCTCTTCGAATTATCCTTTTTGGTTTGGCCAACTAGATTGGTAGGTCTTGTAATGGGAGAAGTGCTTAGCTTTGGGTTCAATCTTGCGGTGTCCTTACCAGTGACAGAAAGGGTTGCAAGCCACGTATTGTATTGTTGCCATCGAGGATAACAAGATGGTTTTTTATCATATTGCATGAATTTATCCCTCTACATCATGTCATCTTGCTTAAGGCGTTACTCTATTTTTAACTTAATACTCTAGATGCATGCTGGATAGCGGTCGATGAGTGGAGTAATAGTAGTAGATGCAGAATCGTTTCGATCTACTTGTCTTGGACGTGATGCCTATATACATGATCATTCCCTAGATATACTCATAACTATGCTCAATTCTGTCAATTGCTCAACAGTAATTTGTTCACCCACCATAAAATATCTATGCTCTTGAGAGAAGCCACTAGTGAAACCTATGCCCCCCGGGTCTATTCTCATCATATCAATCTCTATCACTTTATTTACTTGCTTTGCTTTTGCTTTTCTTTTACTTTTTACTTTGCATCTATCTATCAAAAATACCAAAAATATTATTTATCATCTCTATCAGATCTCACTATCGTAAGTGACCCTGAAGGGATTGACAACCCCTAATCGCGTTGGTTGCGAGTTGCTATCGTTTTGTGTAGGCACGAGGGACTTGTGTGTGGTCTCCTACTGAATTGATACCTTGGTTCTCAAAAACTGAGGGAAATACTTACGCTACTTTGCTGCATCATCCTCTCCTCTTCGGGGAAATCCAACGCAGTGCTCAAGAGGTAGCAGTACGTACTAGGGAACTACTATGAAATTAACTAATTTGCGACTGTTCTCTGTTCCTAATAATATTTTGATAACATCGCACACCCATTCTGATGTGTATTATGAAACTAGTTCTTGTGCTTCCCACATAAATTGTTACCTGCTATATTTACACCACACAGCTCTACTGCTTAATGCTATCACCACCTTACAATTTTGTTAGAACTTTTGTTTGGCACTGACTGGCACTATACAAAAATGTTTTTATACCTTTTTTGGCACTGTTATCTTGTTTTAGTGTCCTAACATACATAAATGGCCAAACCTATCTCCAGTTTGTAGTTGAGATGTCATTTATGCCGAGTATGTTGTAGCAGTTGTAGATCATCATCACTCAATTGTGTGCCAGGTGCCTTTTTTACAGACGTTAGTTCCTTACTTCATTTTTCGAAATTCATCCGATGGAAGCTAATTTCACATCTCTCAACATTTTTCATGCAATTCTTTTATTTTCAACTCAAAATACATCATTTTCCCGAATTATCTATACTTATTTGGATTTTTTGACCATTCATCTACTAATCATCACCCACCTGAAGCTGCACCAAAGACGCCCATCACCATATTGATAAGCTTCTCTCACCCAACTAAATTTGGCTCGGATGGCTTTCTTAAAAAGCATCATCCTTGACAAAATTGACATGTTTTCTCCTGGTTTGGTGAATGTTAAAGATGATTGCGATTACTACTAGAAAAGTAACACATGAATTGAACCTGACTAAACTGAAGTGAGATTAAGTATATCCATCTGACATAATAAATACACTTCAGCTGGTCAAGAAAACAAATGCTTACACATAATTCATATTTTTGCTTCGTATACCACTGATGAATGTTGGAAGAAGCTTACTATCTGTTTCACTTAGATTTCATTATATAACACATTATACACATGTTTTACTTAATAATACATAACATAAATATTTCAGATAACTTGCTTGTTTACTGGTATAACAAATTAGAGTTCAGTACATGGTTCCACAAAGGCAATTTATATTGTTCTGCACTTACTATGATAGAAGTCGTCTAAATCTTTGAATAACAATGACTGTGCAAAGTATTTAGTGTATCGAGGAAAGAACCATAAAAAAGATAAACTGCCAAAATGATAATACAAATTATCAGTGAAGCTATTCCGATTTAGCGAGTCAAACTTACCTTAATCTGCAATTGAAAAACCAAATGTCAAGCCAATTACAGCCTCTCCTACTTGTATGTATTGCAACCAATCTATAATATAAGATTGAGCTTGTTAACTTTCAAAATTAACTATGGGTAATGTGTGTTGATGCTATATTAGAAAGATATGATCAATTGATATGTCCACTCAAAAGGGTCAAAAGTAATTGTCATGCATCTCGATTAGTTACCGCATGGCCTTCAACATTTGTATATGTTTCCCCTTTGTTAAATTTATTGCTCCAATATGCATGTTACTTGTGTTTTTTTTGTTGATGTAGATTGCTAAGACAAACAGAGGATGCATGGCTAAGTTGTTTGCAAGGCAGGGAATGGGAACTTTTACTTGATAGTTTTATGTTTAGAATGGCATTTTCATGGTCAATGTATAGAAAATCATGTGTTCATTTTTGGATATTTTTCCCATTTAATTCAAGCTTAGTCGATTTAATATATGAGATCTTTCTATTTATGATCTGTTGCTCCTGTGCACCATCGATATTGACCCAATAATTGTTGTTCGTAATGTATATAATACTATTTGTTCATGCTATGCACCAACACTTGCACTAATATAGTTATGTCCATTTCAACTCAGTTCAGGGTAACCACCAACACATATGAAGTGTTGTTATGTTGTAGCTATATGCGTTGTCGTAGACCCTTGCAACGCCACCAACAGCAAAGCATATACATCCATTGGTGTTGACCTGAACAAGCTTATATGGACATTCGACAACGCATCGATGCGTTGCTAAAGGGGGGTTCCTGTTGTACTGATACCAATGCTTTTCGTGAATTTAGCAATAAATATGGACTTGACTCTGAGATAGTAGCTTCTTTCTGTGAATCATTTGCTACTCATGTCGATCGCCCTAAGGAGAAGTGGTTTAAATATCATCCTCCCATTGAAGTAAAAGTAGTAGAACCTATCAAAGTTGAAGAAGAAACTATTACTTATAATGTTGATCCTGTTATTCCTACTGCTTATATTGAGAAACCACCTTTCCCTGTTAGGATAAAGGAACATGCAAATGCTTTAGCTGTGGTTCGTAAGTGTTATACTAGAACACCTACACCACCTGAACAAATTAAAGTTGACCCTAGTATCGTAATGGTTAAAGAACTCCTGGTCGATAATATTGATGGGCATGTTATTTATTTCTGTGATGAAGCTGTTAGAATTTCTAGACCCGATAATAAAGATAAACATAGACCTATTGTTGGCATGCCTATTGTTTTTGTTAAAATAGGACATCATTGTTATCATGGCTTATGTGATTTGCGTGCTAGTGTGAGTGCAATTCCCTTTACTTTATATCATGATATTATGAATGATATTGCACCTGCTGAAATAGAAGATATTGATGTCACTATTAAGCTTGCCAATAGCGATACTATATCACCTATTTGGATTGTTAGAGATACTGAAGTCTTGTGTGGAAAAATAAGATACCGTACTCATTTTCTACCCCGCAAGATGATTTTTGTCCCATTATATTTGGTAGACCTTTCTTGAACACTGCCAATGCTAAGATAGATTGTGAGAAAGAAACGATCAGTGTTAGTTTTCGTGTGCTTCATGAGTTTAATTTCTCCAAATTTCGTAGACAACCCCATGATAAAGAATTGCCTAGTAAAGATGAAATTATTGGTCTTGCTTCTATTGTTGTGCCTCCTACTGGTCCTTTAGAACAATGTTTTCTAGACCATGAAAACGATATGTTCATGAATGAAAGAAATTAAATAGATGAAATATTCTTTAAACAGATGCCTATTTTCAAACACAATTTGCCTATTGAGACTCTTGGAGATCCTCTACCACCAAAGAGTGTTCCCGTGTTTGATGTTAAACAATTACCTGCTACTAAAATATGCTTATCTTGATGAAAAAGAAGATATATCCTATTATTATTAGTGCTAACCTTTTAGAGCATGAGGAAAAGAAATTATTCAAAACTCCGAAGAAGCACCGAGCAGCTATTGTATATACTTTGGATGATCTTAAGGACATTAGTCCCACTCTATGCTAGCATAAAATTAATACGGAACGTGATGCTAAACCAGTTATTGATCACCAACGATGGTTGAATCCTAAGATGAAAGAAGTGGTAAGAAATGAAATAATAAAGCTTCTGGAAGCAGGTGTAATTTATCCTGTTGCTGATAGTAGATGGGTAAGTCCCGTCATTGTGTCCCTAAGAAGGGAGGTATTACTGTTGTTCCCAATGAAAAAATGAACCACAAAGAATTGTTACAGGTTATAGAATGGTAATTGATTCTAGAAAATGCAACTAGGAGATCATTACCCTCTACCTTTTATTGATCAGATGCTAGAAAGACTATCCTAACATACACACTTTTGCTTTCTAGATGGTTATTCTATTTTTTCCCAAATACTTGTGCCACAAGAGGATTAAGAAAAAACTACCTTTACATGCCCTTTTGGTACCTTTGCTTATAGACGTATGCCTTTTGGTTTATGCAATGTTCCTGCTACCTTTCACAGATGTATGACTGCTATATTTTCTGACTTTAGTGAAAAGATTGTTGAGGTTTTCATGGATGATTTCCCCATTTACAGAACTTCTTCTGATGATTTCTTAACCAACCTTGATCGGGTTTTGCAGAGATGTGAAGAAACTAATCTTGTGTTGAATTGGGAGAAGTGGCACTTTATGGTTAATGAAGGTATTGTCTTGGGGCATAAAATTGCTGAAAGAGGTATTCAAGTTGATAAAGCTAAAGTTGATTCTATTGAAAAGATATTGTTTCCTAAAGATATCAAAGGTATAAGAAGTTTCCTTGGTCATGTTGGTTTCTATAGGAGGTTTATTAAAGACTTCTCTAAAATTACTAGGCCTCTCATTAACCTCTTAAAAAAGATGTTCATTTTGTTTTTGATGGAAAAAGTCCATTTTACTACCCTGAGAACATGATAGGTTCACGTAACCCCCTGCTCATTTTTCCGCTCTCTTAACCCCCTAATTTATCTGATAGCATTCATAAACCATCCTGAGTGGGTTTGCTCGGGTGGTTTGCTGATGTGGACTTGGTCAAAGTAGTATTTGACCTGCAGGGCCCTCTTGTCAGTTGAGGATGTCATCCCCCGTCGTGCTGCTGCTGCCGATCCCACCTCCCATCGCTGTTGTGTCTTTGTCACAGTTCCTAAAGCCATAACTAGGGAAACCCTTATACACAGAATCTTAGCAGTAGAGCTGGATAAAATAAAGCGCTACTGCTACTTAGTAGTAGTGCGTGTCTGTAAAAGGTGTTACTGCTATCTATTTAGTAGTAGCGCTTGTTAGGGAAACGCGCTACTGCAAAGTTTGAACTAGGCGCACATGGCTAGCCCCACTTAGTAGTAGCGCGTATCCTTATCCAGCGCTACTACTACACTCTGTAGTAGTAGTGCTTTTCCTCAACCCGCGCTGCTACTAACCCTAACTTATCATCCGTGCGCATCCGCCCTCTCACTCTCCCTCTCATTGACTCTCCCCTACACCTGTGCCGTCGTCCGCGCCGCCGCCGCCGCCGTCGCCCGACCACCGTCGTTGGACGCTCCTGCTCCTCCGAAACTAAGATAGTCCCTGCCTCCTCCCTCCTCCCCTTTGTCCTCCTCCCATCGTGCCCTCCTCCCTCCTCCTCCGGCCGTCCCCTCCTCCCTTCGCCTCCGGTCGCCCCATCCTCCCTCCTCCCTCCTCTTCTGGCCAAGCCCTCCGTCGGTAGCCCTCCTCCCACCGCCCACTCTACCCTCCTCTTATCTCCTCCCTCCTCCCACCCCCTCCCCCGATCCCACCGCCCTCCCCGCTCCTCCTCCCTCCTCTCCACATCTCTCCTAAACCTTAGACTCTTCTTTATTATTCTTGTATAATGTACTTTTTTACTATTTTTAGTAAATGTTTAATAGAATTAGTAAGAAAATTAATAGAACTAGTTGAACTAGTTTGTTTATAATAAGAACTAGTTTATTTTTATTCATAGTAAGTGCTTAGTTGAACTAGTTGAATTAATAGAACTAGTTTATTTTTAGTAAGAAAATTAATAGAACTAGTTTATTTTTAGGTGTATTAAACATAATTCTAGGTTGATTCGTTTTGAAGTGGACATGTCATATTTTGAACATGGCACATTTGTTGTTATTTTTTTAGTTAAAGCATTTATTCACACATCAACGTCGATGATGCCTATCCCGCATCCACGTCGTCGACTCGGTGGAGGAGGCCTACTTGATCAGAGGGTTCATGTCCGGGAATAGGCTCCGTCGGGCTGGTATTGGGAGGTGCTACCTTTCAGCGGCGCAGCTTGGTGAGGAGCCAGCCAGTTGTTGACCCGAACCTTCTTTGGTGACGGTCGTGTGGGCCACTGATGATGCGGAGGCTTGCGTCCTCCACGGAGGTGATACGTCACCGTGTCAGCGAGGAGGACGAGCACGTCCATGCTACATGGTTGCGTTGGAGGGCAGGTTCAACAGTACCTGTCAGGTTCTTCAGGGATCTCATTGGAGCTATGATCGTGTCATGGTTCCTTATCTTTGGGTGTCCACCGCCAGCGCTGATACCCATCGTTCGCTAGGGTTGTAGCTGTATTAGTGATGTTATATGTATGATACTATTCGAGATGTATTAGTGATAATATTCGACGACGTACGGACACAAGAGATGATTTAGTTTTGCTTATTGAATGCAAATTTGAATACTAATTTATTTTATGATTTAGTTTTGCTTATTGAATGCTCAAATTGGAGAACTACTATTTTGAACGCTCAAATTGGAGAGCACTATGCAAGGCGTATGCATTTGATTAGTTGATAGCTTATAGTGTTTCACAAGTCCTAAGATGAGGATAATAATGTTTTTATTAATATTTTGTTTTTGTAGCCAAATCTCCATGTCATCGCCGCCATCGTCCCTGTCACAGACCCCTCCCCCCCGACCTCAAGGTGAGACCAGCCAAATCTCCATGTGAATATGAGTCCTATAAGATATTTTGAAATGTTTTTGTTCAAATTTTCAACCATTGAAATGCAAAGACCATCAAGTTTGAATGTAACTAGGATATGTGCTTGCCCAAGTGGTCATGTTTGCAGGTAACACCTCCGAGTGGCCTATGTTTTGCGGAGTGTTGATTAATATTCATTCCGGCAAATTTCAGGCGCTCGATATGTCCTTTTTAGCAAAGGTCATGTTGGATATTTCCATGAATTTTGGCATGACTTGTGCTAGAATATGTAGGAAATATCGAGTGGACTAGATTTTCTAGAAATATAATTAAACGACATTGCGGGATGACTTTAAGTCTATCAAGGCTCTATACATGACAGAGGAAGAGTCCCGACTGTTGTCGTGGGGGTCTTTTCTCCTTCTTCTCCTTGTGCTAGACCTTTGTTATGCACTAGGGGAAGGAGGAGTAACGACCATCACCGACGGTCGAAAAATCAGTGAGGGAGTGTGTCCACCATATATGAGAGAAGAAGAATGCTGACTATTGTTGTGGGGGTCGCTTCTCCTTCTTTCCTGTGTGCTAGACATTTTGGTTTAATGCACTCAGGGACGAAGGGAGGAGTGACCATCACCAACGGTCGAATATATACACCATGTGAGCCAAGAGTTTTCAAAAAAAGACTCGACAGACCGATAGTCAACTCGTGCTAAATAATAATGATCTAATTTAGTTTTTGTAGTACATATATTGAATTTTAGAAGTTTAATCTTTGAATTCTGAACATAGGAAATTTCATTGGATGACGAAAGTCTCGTGAAATGCTCCTAGTGCGGCAACACTATGTCTTGGAGAGGATGAATTTTGAAGATCATGAAAATATGGAAACAAAGATAGTTCACCTAAGGACACATCATGGTTTTGATTTTTCTGTAAATCTATACAATTCTGAGAGTGTATCCCATTTTGGTTGCCCGAATTGGGAAGCACTTTGCAAGGCATATGATTTCCATGAGGGTATGCATGCCACCATGGATCTTGGTGATCCTGACATCAAGGAAGACAATATGGACATTTGGATCCTTGTTGATACACTTCCAATTGTATTGCTATGTGAGTGTAGCGACCAGACCTCAAACAGTCTGATCTCTGTGCTCAAGTGTCATCCCTGGATCAGTAATGCTGACACCACACAATACTTGAAGGATTTATAACAGAGTAGCAATCACACACTTATTACATCGAATGTCTCAAGAGAGAACTTACTAAAATAAATATGGCTTAAGGCCATCTAATAACGATAACAGCGGAAGGCTTGGAAGAATAAGCGAGTCCAGCAACTCCAACAACATCACTGAGTATAGAACCACGACCTAAGCACCTTACTCGTCGTCTGAAAAGTCTGCAACATGAAACGTTGCAGCCCGAAAACGAGTCAGCACATGGAATATGCTGGCAATGTAACACATAGTGAATAATAATGGAATAAGCTATACTACATGCATATTTGGCTGGTGGAAAGCTCTATGGTTACAGTTTTGCATAAAGCCAATTTTTCCCTACTACAAAGGAATAAATTTATTTAACTATCATGGTGGTTGTTAAACATTGAGAATGGTTGACAGCATTCTCAATCCCAATAAAAGTAATCATTAACAACCCAACAATATTACTTAGAGTAACATGACGAGATTCACATGATATCCAAGTACTAGATACTCAAGATGTCCATAACCGGGGACACGGCTAACCATGATTAGTTTGTTACACTCTGCAGAGGTTTGCGCACTTTTCCCCACATGACTCGATCTCCTCCGTTTGGATTCTCGCACTACATGGTGTTTGAGAAACGGATGACCGAGACATAGTCTTTCAGAAGCGCTTGCACCTTACGAACGGGTAGACCGTACCAACCTACATCCCCTACATCAGCTAGTCTACCACTGTAAGAGTTCGCACGACTTAGTCAACTATGCTAGAGCACATAGTAGCATGTGGCTGCACACGGAAGTTTCTAGCATGAATAATCTTATGATCCCTTTGAGCCTGGGTGGCGGTCCGAAGAAAAACAGGCAAATCCTGGAAACCAAGTACCTCAATCCACCCAGATGTGTGTTTAAGTTGCCACCTTAAGTAGACCATTAATTAACAAACTCACATCTGTCATTGATACACTCACCCAATCCACGTCTACTAGCATAGCATGGCATAATAAGCAAACGTAGAAGTAACTCCCAAGGGTTTGAAAATAAAACAGGTAATAGGTACTACCTCAACTACTTCCCAAAACCCACAATTTAATTAGATCCTAAGCATGCAATTTTTGAGGATTGATCTAATGCATAAAAATTGGGTATGAGAAAAGGTATGATCAAAGTGTTACTTGCCTTGCTGATGATCCGCGAAACCTAGAGACTCGAAGTAACAGGAGGCGCACTCCGGGTATTCTATCGCAGACAAACAAACAAGCATACAATAAGTACTCATCTAATGCACAGGTAAAACTCCAATAAAAGATCTAACCAGAAAGTTCAACTTAAGAACTCCGGTGTGCAAAAAGAATCCAATCAAATGAAGCAACGGAAGTCAAACGGCGAAAGAAAACAGCTCCATTTTACTAATCTGGATCTAAGTCAAATTTTACAGAGGAAAAAACTTGTTTAAGTTGGTTATTCGGAAAGAGGGTTTCGAGACGAAACTCCAGGCGGTTGAAGCGCCTGATTCCGATAAACGAGCGAAAAGTCATACTAAAACGAAAATCGGATCAGAAATCGCGATCAGAAAAATCACGGAATAAATCCGAGAAAAAGAAAAACGACAAACAGCTTAATGAACAAACGTTCGTTAACTGGATCTAATCGACGAACACGTTCGTTAAAACGAATGAACGAGCGAACGCTCGCTATTTAACCGAACCAAAAAAATAATAAACAGATCTAAAAAAATGGAAATAATAAAAAAAACCGGCGAAAAACCAATGGAAAAACTGAACAGTTTTTCAAGAAAATCGGCGGCGCGGAAATCGAGGCACCTCAGGCGGTGGGTCGGCGAGGCGGCGAGTGGCGGCTTTGGCGGCGACGGCGGCGGTGGCGGCTGGCGGCGGCGGCTAGCGCGGGGCTCGAGGCGGTGCGGGCTAGGGTTTGGCGGCGGCGGCTGGCTGGGCTGGGGCGGGCGGCTGGTGGGCTGGGGGCGGCTTGGGGCAGCGCTATTTAAAAGCTGCCCTCGGGCGGAGTCCCGCTCGGGTATGGCCCGTAGGTCGGTTCGTTTGTTTTTTTTAAATAATTTCACGCAGAAAAACAAACGAAACAAATACTAAACGGACTCCAAAAATCCCGAAATAAATTTTGCCCGGCTTCTAAAATCAAGTCGGACAAGATGAACATTTATTTTGGGCCTAAATACAATATTGAAAAACGCTCATTTTCCTAAATCCAAATAAAAAGGCGAAAAAAACTCCAAAATAAAATCTTATTTGAATTTTTTATTAAGTCTTCATTATTTATTTATTTTGGGAAAGTCATTTTATTCCCTCTGTCAATTTTGATAGTAGAAATAATTGAAGATAAAATAAATAAAATTAAATGATCCTATTTTCAAAATTTGAGAAAACTCGAACATGAAAATAACGAAATCCCCAACTCTCTCCGTGGGTCCTTGAGTTGTGTAGAATTTCTAGGATCGAGCCAACAATGCAACAAAAATATGGTATGCAATGATGATCTATGTATAACATTCCAAATTGAAAATTTGGGATGTTACAAACCTACCCCCCTTAAGATGAATCTCGCCCTCGAGATTCGGGTTGGCTAGCAAATAGGTGAGGGTGGGCCTTGAGCAGATATTCCTCTCGCTCCCAGGTGGCTTCTTCTTCGGTGTGGTGGATCCACTGAACTTTGCAAAATTTGGTGACCTTGCTGCAGGTAACTCGGCTTGCATACTCCAAAATCTTAACTGGTTTCTGTTCATAGGTCAGATCGTTGTTCAACTGAATCGCTTCTATTGGCACAGTATCTCTCAGTGGTATATCCGTCATCTCTGCGTGACACTTCTTTAACTGAGAAACATGGAACCCATTGTGAACACCTGACAAACCCTCGGGTAATTTCAACTTGTACGCAACTTCTCCCATGTGCTCCAAAACTTTGTATGGCCCCACAAAACATGGTGCTAGCTTTCCTTTAACTCCAAAACGCTTAACTCCTCGAAGCAGAGATACTCGAAGATAAAATCTGTCTCCGACTTCATATTCTGCCTCCTTGCGTTTTGAATCCGCATAGCTCTTTTTCCTTGACTGGGCTACCTTGAGCCTATCGCGAATCAACTTTACATTCCGTTCAGACTCCTTAACCAAATCGGGTCCAAACAACTGGCGGTCTCCAACCTCATCCCACAATAGCGGGGTTCTGCACCTCCTTCCGTACAAGGCTTCGGAAGGTGCCATCTTCAAACTAGTTTGGTAGTTGTTGTTATAAGAAAACTCTGCATATAGCAAGTTGTCATCCCAACTTGATCCATAATTCGAAGCACATGCTCTCAGCATATCCTCCAAAATCTGGTTGACTCTCTCGGTTTGTCCATCTGTCTGTAAAATTATCCCACCATGCTGCTGCGGGTCCTTTGAGCCGATGTGCGGCAAACTTCACCTTTTCCCCATCTGTACATCCTGTAGTGAACAACTCCCTCCCTATCTTACGGAGCCAATCATCTGCAACAATCGGCTCGGTGCTACTGGAAAACACCGGCAGATTCGGCCTTAAGAAACGAGTCAAATGGTCAACAGGTGGTGGTGGTGGTGGGTTGTTGTTGTTGTTGTTGCCTTGGTTCTGTACCAACGTTTGAATCAAGGCATTCTACTGCTGAATCAACTGAGTGATCTCCGGCGGGAAAACAAATTCGGGGTCGCATCTCGGAGGCATCTGAGGGTTTATAGAAGAGACGAGAGTTAAGAATAGAATGAGGTCTAGTGAGATAACACTACCCATATGCACATGAGACAAAAGCACACAATATCACTCCAATCAATTCAAACAAGGGCATACAATGGTCTAACTATTGTTACAAAAGTGCTTGGACTAAAACTAATTTTTAAATGGGGGAATTTTCTGCTACTATTATGGTGGTCAACTAGAAAAACTTCTCCGATGAAGACTCCATGATATCTGCTCCAGCTTCATCAACAAAGTCATCATCACTCTCATCGGGATCCGAGTCGGTGTCGTGGATGATGATATAATTATCCGGACAAGTGGATTCGTCATCTTCTCCTCTGGGTGCTGAACCTCCCATGAATACTCCAATCTTCTCCTTAAGGTCGCCGTTCTGTCTTAATAGAGTGACAATCTCTTCCATATAGTCTTTACGTGTAGCCTTGAGTTCCTCTTCTAGCTCCTTGATCTTGGTCATAGCCTTCTGCAGATCCTCCATGTCTGCGCACATCTGATTCTCCTGGCGTCGGATGTGTTGGTTTAATTCTTGGATATAAGCTGCGATTGATCTGTCCTTCCTAGTGTTGATCATGTCCCAATGCTCATCTTGGCACCCACAAATCTGGTAGATAGTATTCTTGAGATCTTGGCGCCCAAAAATCTGGTGACGTGGGCTGCCATGCTCTTTCCTAGGCTCCATGTTGGTGCATCAAAGGAAAACTCTATGGGCTCCGCGACTGGTGCAAATGTCCTCCCTGGAAAGTGGACTTGAATCATCCAGCGCTCCTCTTCAGGTAAAGTGGCGTTGAAGGTCCCGGTGAAGCTTGGTACTCCTATGTTCAGGTATCTAGTGACTTCCTTCAAGTGATATCCAAAAGGTGAGTCTTCATCCGGTTGTGTGAACTTGTTCCTTGCATCCGCCATCCTAAAGAATAGTAAAGGAGAGGAGTCAGAAATGAGAAGAAGAGTAGTGATCTAGGGCTTTAGCTTAGTGGCCATGTCCTACAGTCAGCATGTGCTCTGATACCATCTTTGTAGCGACCAGACCTCAAACAGTCTGATCTTTGTGCTCAAGTGTCATCCCTGGATCAGTAATGCTGACACCACATAGTACTTGAAGGATTTTTAATAGAGTAGCAATCACACACTTATTACAGCGAATGTCTCAAGAGAGAACTTATTAAAATAAATATGGCTCAAGGCCATCTAATAACGATAGCAGCGGAAGGCTTGGAAGAATAAGCGAGTCCATCAACTCCAACGACATCACTAAGTATAGAACCACGACCTAAGCACCTTACTCGTCATTTGAAAAGTCTGCAACATGAAACGTTGCAGCCCGAAAACGGGTCAGCACATGGAATATGCTGGCAATGTAACACATAGAGAATAATAATGGAATAAGCTATACTACATGCATATTTGGCTGGTGGAAAGCTTTATGGTTACAGTTTTGCGTAAAGCCAATTTTTCCCTACTACAAAGGAATAAATTTATTTAACTATCATGGTGGTTGTTAAACATTGAGTATGGTTGACAGCATTCTCAATCCCAATTAAAAGTAATCATTAACAACCCAACAATATTAATTAGAGTAACATGACGAGACTCACATGATATCCAAGTACTAGATACTCAAGATGTCCATAACCGGGGACACGGCTAACCATGATTAGTTTGTTACACTCTGCAGAGGTTTGCGCACTTTTCCCCACATGACTCGATCTCCTCCGTTTGGATTCTCGCACTACATGGTGTTTGAGAAACGTATGACCGAGACATAGTCTTTCAGAAGCGCTTGCACCTTACGAACGGGTAGACCGTACCAACCTACATCCCCTACATCAGCTAGTCTACCACTGTAAGAGTTCGCACGACTTAGTCAACTATGCTAGAGCCCATAGTAGCATGTGGCTGCACATGGAAGTTTCTAGCATGAATAATCTTATGATCCCTTTGAGCCTGGGTGGCGGTCCGAAGAAAAACAGGCAAATCCTGGAAACCAGGTACCTCAATCCACCCAGATGTGTGTTTAAGTTGCCACCTTAAGTAAACCATTAATTAACAAACTCACATCTGTCATGGATACACTCACCCAATCCACGTCTACTAGCATAGCATGGCATAATAAGCAAACGTAGAAGTAACTCCCAAGGGTTTGAAAATAAAACAGGTAATAGGTACTACCTCAACTACTTCCCAAAACCCACAATTTAATTAGATCCTAAGCATGCAATGTTTGAGGATTGATCTAATGCATAAAAATTGGGTATGAGAAAAGGTATGATCAAAGTGTTACTTGCCTTGCTGATGATCCGCGAAACCTAGAGACTCGAAGTAATAGGCGGCGCACTCAGGGTATTCTATCGCAGGCAAACAAACAAGCATACAGTAAGTACTCATCTAATGCACAGGTGAAACTCAAATAAAAGATCTAACCAGAAAGTTCAATTTAAGAACTCCGGTGTGCAAAAAGAATCCAATCAAACGAAGCAACGGAAGTCAAACGGCGAAAGAAAATAGCTCCGTTTTACTAATCTGGATCTAAGTCAAATTTTACAAAGGCAAAAACTTTTTTAAGTTGGTTATTCGGAAAGAGTGTTTCGAGAAGAAACTCCAGGCGCTTGAATCGCCTGATTCCGATAAACGAGCGAAAAGTCATACTAAAACGAAAATCGGATCAGAAATCGCGATCAGAAAAATCGCGAAATAAATCCGAGAAAAAGAAAAATGACGAACAGCTTAATGAACGAACGTTTGTTAACAGGATCTAATCAACGAACACGTTCGTTAAAACGAACGAACGAGCGAATGCTCGCTATTTAACCGAACTGAAAAAATAAATAAACCGATCTAAAAAACGGAAATAAAAAAACGGCGAAAAACTAATGGAAAAATCGAACGGTTTTTCGAGAAAACCGGCGGCGCGGAAATTGAGGCACCTCGAGCGGCGGGAGGCGGCTCCGGCGGCGGCGGCGATGGCGGCGGCGGCTGGCGCAAGGCTCGAGGCGGCGCGGGCTAGGGTTTGGCGGCGGCAGCGGGCTGGGCTCGGGCGGGCGGCTGGTGGGCTAGGGGCGGCTCGGGGCGGCGCTATTTAAAGGCTGCCCCCGGGCGGAGTCCCACTCGGGTACGGCCCGTAGGTCGGCTCGTTTGTTTTTTTAAAATAATTCCGCGCAGAAAAACAAACAATGGAAATACTAAACGGACTCCAAAAATCCTGTAATAAATTTTCCCCGGCTTCTAAAATCAAGCTGGACAAGATGAACATTTATTTGGGGCCTAAATGCAATTTTGAAAAACGCGCATTTTCCTAAATCCAAATAAATAGGCGAAAAAACTCCAAAATAAAATCTTATTTGATTTTTTATTAAATCTTCATTATTTCTTTATTTTGGGAAAGTCATTTTATTCCCTCTCTCAATTTTGATAGTAGAAATAATTGAAGATAAAATAAATAAAATCAAATGATCCTATTTTCAAAATTTGAGAAAACTCAAATATGAAAATAACGAAATCCCCAACTCTCTCCGTGGGTCCTTGAGTTGCGTAGAATTTCTAGGATCGAGCCAACAATGCAACAAAAATATGATATGCAATGATGATCTATGTATAACATTCCAAATTGAAAATTTGGGATGTTACAAACCTACCCCCCTTAAGATGAATGTCGCCCTCGAGATTCGGCTTGGCTAGCAAATAGGTGAGGATGGGCCTTGAGCAGATCTTCCTCTCGCTCCCAGGTGGCTTCTTCCTTGGTGTGGTGGCTCCACTGAACTTTGCAAAACTTGATGACCTTGCTGCGGGTGACCCGGCTGGCATACTCCAGAATCTTAACTAGTTTCTCTTCATAGGTCAGATCGTTGTTCAACTGAATCGCTTCTAGTGGCACAGTATCTCTCAGTGGTATATCCGCCATCTTTGCGTGACACTTCTTTAACTGAGAAACATGGAAGACATCGTGAACACCTGACAAACCCTCGGGTAATTTCAACTTGTAAGCAACTTCTCCCATGCGCTCCAAAACTCTGTATGGCCCCACAAAACGTGGCGCTAGCTTTCCTTTAACTCCAAAATGCTTAAATCCTCGAAGCAGAGATACTCGAAGATAAACTCTGTCTCCGACTTCATATTCTGCCTCCTTGCGTTTTGAATCCGCATAGCTCTTTTGCCTTGACTGGGCTACCTTGAGCCTATCGCGAATCAACTTTACTTTCCGTTCAGACTCCTTAATCAAATCCGGTCCAAACAACTGGCGGTCTCCAACCTCATCCCACAATAGCGGGGTTCTACACCTCCTTCCGTACAAGGCTTCGAAAGGTGCCATCTTCAAACTAGTTTGGTAGCTGTTGTTATAAGAAAACTCCGCATATGGCAAGTTGTCATCCCAACTTGATCCATAATCCAAAGCACATGCTCTCAGCATATCCTCCAAAATCTTGTTGACTCTCTCGGTTTGTCCATCTGTTTGTGGATGAAAATTTGGGATGTTACAGTGAGTTTCTCAAACATAGTTATTAAGTAATTTATATTGTTTATTTCAAAATAGTTGACAACTTATTTTTATTGATAGCTTATTTCCTTTCTTCAAAGAATGTGCGGAAGATGGTAGACAGAACCTACTACACTGATGGCGTAGAATTAACTTATCAGGAGAAAAATCATCTGATCTCATTTATTAATGATCTTGAGAATTACAATATCTATATCAAACTCCTGCTCATTATGGTCAATATGTGCCACTAGTGCATGTGTTGAACTACGGTAACACTCATGGAGATGGCATGGTAAGATTTTTTTGCAATTACAACATCCATGCATCTTTTGAATAAATTCTTCTAAAACTAAACTATATTGCTAACGACAAAGTTATTACTATGTTTTTCAGCAGAAAATCCCGAAGGATTGTGTGCCTCATCTGATGTTTCTGAGAGGTCACCTTGATGTTATGAGCTTTCGGCCAGGTCACCCTAAGCATAACTGTTGTTCATATATGATTTCTAAAAACGATGAACACATGACAATCAAAGATTGGAAAAAATGTATAGTCAGTCGTAGGGAGGTACTTGGAAGCAACATTGTGCGACGTGCAAGAATTGGAGACAGGATAATCTCCATTCTCCATCATGGAGAGTTAGTGCATATCTTGTTTTATGCTATTTTCCCTAAGAGAGTGTAGTAGGTCCTATTAGAGAGGAGTAGGTCCTAGGTACAATGTATTATTATGTGGAACAATGTGTTAGAGTTGATGATGATGTTGAGGAGGAGTTGTGATTATGACTAGTGACCAACTTGCTATATGATGTCTCATGTACGAAAATGATGATCATGAGGAGTTGTTATATGACAATGATATACTACGATGATAAGTTGTTAATGATATGATGATGATGAGTTACTATGTCATTGGGTGAAAGAATCGTGGTTTAGTTTCAAGTGGATAGACTGGTCACTTCGGATCCATGCACTTGAAACAAATCCACGGTTCTTTCACCTAATGATGTAATAACTCATTTTGATGTAAAAACAATCTCTAAATTGCTACTGTATGAAAACTTGTATAATGGCGTATGAATACAACGTAAAACAAAAAATAAATACGTAACAATAGTAGTAGTGCGGGTAGAGAGGCGTGCTGCTAGTAATTACCAGCAGCACAGTCTACAAAAGCGTTACTGCTAAGCAGGTATAGTAGTAGCATGGCGAACACGCGCTACAAATACACTTTAGCTGTAGCACCGTATCAGCAGCGCGCCAGCCCGCGCTACTGCTATACCTAAAACTAGCCCTACTGCTAGCCTTTTCCCTAGTAGTGAGTTGTCCATGTCGCCGCTAACCTCTAATGGATTCTGCCTAGTCCACGCCCCAATCTCGACCTGCACCCAATCTCATCCACAGGACCACGTCAATCAATCAACTCCTCCCCGTGGCCATGATCTAGCTTCAGATTTGACCTCCCCTACTCCAGATCAGCGTCGTCCCACTGGATTCGCACCGCCTATGGTTTTCTCTGCTTCCATCTTTGTCGGCCACCGGCTCGTCTCCGCTCGCAAGGCCGCCGGCTGTGCCGGGCCACCCCTCCATTGTATGGTTGCCCCTGCTCAGCGCCATTTGAGTCTGTCGTTGCTTCTGTGCCACCGCCGGAGCTCAAGGAGCCATTCATGGAATGTGATGTGTTCATCTACAAGGAGCACAAATCCGAAGCCACGGCTAGGCATCCTGGCTTGCTGCCATGGAGGAGTGTCGCGGCGACAGCACCGCGAGCTTGCATGTCATTGGTGTTGGCATCACAGGTAGGCTGCACGCCGCGGCATCCAGCTCACCATGGCCGGCGCAGTCGTCACACTCCATGGACGAGGCCTGCACATGCCTGTGGTATCGTCCGGTGGTGGACGTGACACTGGATCACCGCACTAAAGAGGAGGGTGAGGGGAAGGGGGATCTTGTCGGGTGAGGGGATTGGGTTGTCACCGGATGCGCAGCGGGAAGATGTCCTTGCCTGCAATCCTCATAGCCTGCTCCCAGGTAGAGCTGCTGGCTCTGGCATGCCGCTGCACCACATGGTGCCATGGCTGGCCCATTCTTCTCACCGCCCAAGGATTTAACTTATGGACCCACCCTCATACCACTTTGACCATGCCCACATCAGCAAATTACACAGGTAAAATGCTATGTCTTGATCTTGCATTGGTTTTCCTTGAAGAGGAAAGGGTGATGCAGCAATAGTAGCATAAGTATTTCCCTCAGTTTTTGAGAAACAAGGTATCAATCCAGTAGGAGGCTCCTCAAAAGTCCCACGCACCTACACAAACAAACAAAGAACTCGCAACCAACACAATAAAGGGGTTGTCAATCTATTCACGGCTACTTGCGAAAGTGAGCTCTGATAGATATAGTATGATAAGATAAATATATTTTTGGCATTTTATAATATAGATGCAAAAAGTAAAGATGCAAATAAAAGTAGATTGAAAGCTTATATGATAAAAGGTAGACCCGGGGGCCATAGGTTTCACTAGTGTCTTCTCTCAAGATAGCATAAGTATTACAGTGGGTGAACAAATTACTGTCGTGCAATTGATAGAAAAGCGAATAATTCTGAGATTATCTAGGCATGATCATGTATATAGGCATCACGTCCATGACAAGTAGACCGACTCCTGCCTGCATCTCCTACTATTACTCCACACATCGACCGCTAGCCAGCATTCATCTAGAGTATTAAGTTCATAAGAACAGAGTAACGCATTAAGAAAGATGACATGATGTAGAGGGATAAACTCAAGAAATATGATATAAAACCCATCTTTTTATCCTCTATGGCAACAATACAATACGTGACATGCAACCCCTGCTGTCACTTGGTAAGGACACCACAAGATTGAACCCAAAGCTAAGCACTTCTCCCATGGCAAGAAAGATCAATCTAGTAGGCCAAACCAAACTGGTAATTCGAAGAGACTTGCAAAGATAACTCAATCATACATAAAAAGATTCAGAGGAGATTCAAATATTTCTCATAGATAAACTTGATCATAAACCCACAATTCATCGGATCTCGACAAACACACTACAAAAAGAGTTTACATCGAATAGATCTCCACAAGAGAGGGGGAGAACATGGTATTGAGATCCAAAAAGAGAGAAGAAGCCATCTAGCTAATAACTATGGACCGAAGGTCTATGGTAAACTACTCACAACTCATCGGAGGGGCTATGGGGTTGATGTAGAAGCCCTCCATGGTCGATACCCCTCTGGCGGAGCGCCGACGAAGGTTCCAAGATTGGATCTCGCAGATATAGAAGGTTACGACAGTGGAAATTGTTTTTTGTTGGCTCCCTGGATGTTTTCGGGGTACGTGGGTATATATAGGAGGAAGAAGTAGGTCGGTGGCCGCTCGAGGGGCCCACGAGACAGGGGGGCGCGCCTAGAGGGGGTGGGCGCACCCTCCTATCTCTTGGCCGCCTCCATCGCTTCTTGACTTGCACTCCAAGTCCTCTGGATCAGGTTCGTTCCAAAAATCACGCTCCTGAAGGTTCCATTCCGTTTGGACTCTATTTGATGTTCCTTTTCTTCGAAATACAGAAATAGACAAAAAAACAGCAATACGGGATGGGCCTCCGGTTAGTATGTTAGTCCCAAAAATGATATAAATGTGCAAAATAAAGCCCATAAACATCCAAAATGGGTAATATAATAGCATGGAACAATCAAAAATTGTAGATACGTTGGAGACGTATCAAGCATCCCCAAGCTTAATTCCTGCTCGTCCTCGAGTAGGTAAATGATAAAAACATAATTTTTGATGTGGATTACTACCTAGCATAATTCTCAATGTAATTTTCTTTATTGTGGCATGAATGTTCAGATCCAAATGAATCAAAATAAAAGTTCATATTGACACAAGAAATAGTAATACTTCAAGCATACTGATCAAAGCAATCATGTCTTCTCAAAACAACATGCCTAAAGAAATTTCATCCCTCCAAAATCATATAGTTAGGCTATGCTTCATTTTAGTCACACAAAGATGTTCCCTTATTCTACACCCCCGATGACAAGCCAAGCAATTGTTTCGTACTTAAATAATCTCTAACTTTTTCAACTTTCATGCAATACATGAGCATGAGCCATGGATATAGCACTATGGGTGGAATAGAATATGATGATGGGGATTGTGTGGAGAAGAAAAAAAGGAGAAAGTCTCACATTGACGAGGATAATCAACGGGCTATGGAGATGCCCATCAATTGATGTCAACATGAGGAGTAGGGATTGCCATGCAACGGATGCACTAGAGCTATAAATGAATGAAATCTCAACAAAAGAAAACTAGTGGGTCTGCATCCAACTTGCTTGCTCATGAAGACCTAGGGCATTTGAGGAAGCCCATCGTAGGAATATACAAGCCAAGTTCTATAATGAAAAATTCCCACTGGTATTTGAAAGTGACAACATATGAGACTCGCTATATGAAGAACATGCTGCTACTTTGAAGCACAATATATGTGACTCACTATATGAAGAACATGGTGCTACTTTGAAGCACAAGTGTGGAAAAAGAAATAGTAACATTGCCCCTTTTTTTCTTTTTTTTTCTTTTTTTTCCTTTTTTTTCTTTGGCCTTTATTTTTTCTTCTTCTTTTGGCCTTTCTTTTTTTTCTTTTTGGGGACAATGCTCTAATAATGATGATCATCACATTTTTATTGATTACAACATATGAATTACAACTCAAAACTAGAACAAGATATGACTCTATATGAATGCCTCCGGCGGTGTACCGGGATGGTGGCTTTGCCACAAATACGATGTCAACTACATGATCATGCAATGGCAATATGACAAAAGTAATGAATGTCATGATGATAAACGGAACGGTGAAAGTTGCATGGCAATATATCTCGGAATGGCTATGGAAATGCCATAAAAGGTAGGTATGGTGCTTGTTTTGAGGAAGATATAAGTAGGTTTATGTGTGATAGAGCGTATCGTATCACGGGGTTTGGATGCACCGGCGAAGTTTGCACCAACTCTCAAGGTGAGAAAGGGCAATGCACGGTACCAAAGAGGCTAGCAATGGTGGAAAGGTAAAAGTGCGTATAATCCATGGACTCAACATTAGTCAAAAGAACTCATATACTTATTTCAAAAATTTAGAAGTCATCAAAAACCAAGCACTACGCGCATGCTCCTAGAGGGATAGATTTGTAGGAAAAGACCATCACTCGTCCCCGACCGCCACTCATAAGGATGCACAATCCAAGTACACTTCATGTTTCAAATTTTTTACACAACTTTAACCATACGTGCATGCTACGGGACTTGCTAACTTCAACACAAGCATTCTTTAAATTCATAATCACCCAACTAGCATGACTTTAATATCACTACCTTCATATCTCAAAACAATTATCAACTATCAAATTGATCATAGCATCCAATTCACTTCCTATGATAGTTTTTATTATACCCAACTTGGATGCCTACCATTCTAGGACCAATTTTATAACCATAGCAAATACCATGCTATTCTAAAAGACTCTCAAAATAATATAAGTGAAGCATGAGAGACTAGAAATTTCTACAAAATTAAGCCACCGCCGTGCTCTAAAAGATATACGTGAAGCACTAGAGCAAAAACTATCTAGCTCAAAAGATATAAGTGAAGCACATAGAGTATTCTAATAAATTCCAATCAAGTAGGCTTCTCCCAAAAGGTGTGTACAGCAAGGATGATTGTGGAAAACTAAAAAGCAAAGACTAATATCATACACGACGCTCCAAGCAAAACACATATCATGTGGCCAATAAAAATATAACTCCAAGTAAAGTTACCAATGAACAAAGACGAAAGAGGGGATGCCTTCCCGGGGCATCCCCAAGCTTAGGCTTTTGGTGATTCTTGAATATCTTGGGGTGCCATGGGCATCCCCAAGCTTAGGCTTTTGCCACTCCTTATTCCATAGTCCATCAAATCTTTACCCAAAACTTGAAAACTTCACAACACAAAACTCAACAGGAAATCTCATAAGCCCCGTTAGTGAAAGAAAACAAAACCACCACATAAGGTACTGTAATGAACTCATTCTTTATTTATATTGGTGTTAAACCTACTGTATTCCAACTTCTCTATGGTTTATAAACTATTTTACTAGCCATAGATGCATCAAAATAAGCAAACAAAACATGAAATGCAAAATCTGTCAAAAACAGAACAGTCTGTAGCAATCTGTAACTGATGCAAACTTCTGGAAGTCTAAAAATCCTACTAAAATAGGAAGTCCTGGGAAATTTGTCTATTGATCAGCCAAAAAAAGAATCACACAAAAGCAGGTTTCTGTGGTTTAACAAAACTAATTTCGTACATGCAAAGTTTCTGTTTTTCAGCATAATCAAATTAACTATCACCATAGGTTATCTTATAGGTTCTACTTGGCACAAACACTAATTAAAACATAAAAACAAATCTAAACAGAAGGTAGATGCAAAATTTATTACTACATAGAAACAAAAACAAAAAACACAAATAAAATTGGGTTGCCTCCCAACTAGCGCTATCGTTTAACACCCCTAGCTAGGCATAAAAGCAAAGATAGATCTAGGTAGTGCCATCTTTGGCACTCAAATCCTCAATAGAGCACTTATAATCTTTAGGGGTTTCTCCCTTTTTAGCAATGACTAAATCTTTAGGCAAAAATTCAATAAATTCGTTTGTATCAAAAGGTTCCTTAATGATAGAGAGAAAATTGGGATGAACACTTATTGATTTGAGATCCGCGTCTCCCTTACTAGAAGATTCACCCTTATTTTTAGGAGCATAAATAAATTTGGCAGTTTTGCTCGGAGGTTATGGACTGTTTTTCATGGAAGAAAACGTCGAACCTAAGTTAGTAATGATATCCTCAAGTTTACCAATTCTAGCAGAATCTAGATATATTTTTTCATTAACTATAGGTTCTTTCTCTTTAAGTTTTTTCAAAGTAACTCCAACCCTAGATCCGTATTGGGTAATATGATTCTGAATCTTTTTATCCAAATTTTCAACCAATTCAATAGTGGCAACTTTATTTTCAATAATTTCAAGCCGTTGCATAACATGTTCTAAAGTTAAAATAGTTCCATTAACCAAAAGAGGTGGTGGGCCAAACAAATCTAACATAGCATTATAAGCATCAAATGTATGGCTACTCAAAAAATCCCCTCTGGTAACAGTATCATGAACACATCTATTCCAAGGAGTAATGCCTACATAAAAATTGTGAAGAAGTACGGAAGTAGAAAGCTTCCTAGTAGATTTATTTTGAGCATTGCAAATTCTATGCCAAGCATCTTTTCAATTTTCTCCCTCCCTTTGCTTAAAATTGAGAATTTCATGTTCGGGAGTAATAACAAGCATAGGAGGACTAGCCATAACGACAAGGTAAATGATCTAACACACGAGCAAACAGAAAAAGGCAAGCGAAAAAGAGAGGAGAAGATTGGGAAAGAGAGGACGAATAAAACGGCAAGGGTGAAGTGGGGGAGAGGAAAACGAGAGGCAAATGGCAAATAATGTAAATGCGAGGGAGATGAGTTTGTGATGGGTACTTGGTATGTCTTGACTTAAGCGAAGACCTCCCCGGCAACGGCGCCAGAAATCCTTCTTCCTACGTCTTGAGCTTGCGTTGGTTTTCCTTGAAGAGGAAAGGGTGATGCAGCAATAGTAACGTAAGTATTTCCCTCAGTTTTTGAGAACCAAGGTATCAATCCAGTAGGAGGCTCCTCAAAAGTCCCACGCACCTACCCAAACAAACAAAGAACTCGCAACCAACGCAATAAAGGGGTTGTCAATCCCTTCAGGGCCACTTGCGAAAGTGAGATCTGATAGAGATAGTATGATAAGATAAATATATTTTTGGTATTTTATAATATAGATGCAAAAAGTAAAGATGCAAATAAAAGTAGATTGAAAGCTTATATGATAAAAGATAGACCCAGGGGCCATAGGTTTCACTAGTGGCTTCTCTCAAGATAGCATAAGTATTACGATGGGTGAACAAATTACTGTCGAGCAATTGATAGAAAAGCGAATAATTATGAGATTATCTAGGCATGATCATGTATATAGGCATCACGTCCGTGAAAAGTAGACCGAATCATGCCTGCATCTACTACTATTACTCCACACATCGACCGCTATCCAGCATGCATCTAGAGTATTAAGTTCATAAGAAAAGAGTAACGCATTAAGAAAGATGACATGATGTAGAGGGATAAACTCAAGCAATATGATATAAACCCCATCTTTTTATCCTCGATGGCAACAATACAATACATGCCTTGCAACCCCTGTTGTCACTGGGTAAGGACACCGCAAGATTGAACCCAAAGCTAAGCACTTCTCCCATGGCAAGAAAGATCAATCTGGTAGGCCAAACCAAACTGATAATTCGAAGAGACTTGCAAAGATAACTCAATCATACATAAAAGAATTCAAAGGAGATTCAAATATTTCTCATAGATAAACTTGATCATAAACCCACAATTCATCGGATCTCGACAAACACACCGCAAAAAGAGTTTACATCAAATAGATCTCCACAAGAGAGGGGGAGAACATGGTATTGATATCCACAAAGAGAGGAGAAGCCATCTGGCTAATAACTATGGACCCGAAGGTCTGTGGGAAACTACTCACAACTCATCGGAGGGGCTATGGCGTTGATGTAGAAGCCCTTCGTGGTCGATTTCCCCTCCGGCGAAGCACCGACGAAGGCTCCAAGATGGGATCTCGCTGATACAGAAGGTTACGGCGATGGAAATTGTTTTTCGTTGGCTCCTTGGATGTTTTCACGGTATGTGGGTATATATAGGAGGAAGAAGTAGGTCAGTGGCCGCTCCAGGGGCCTACGAGACAGGGGGTGCGCCTAGAGGGGGTGGGCGCGCCCTCCTATCTCCTGCCCGCCTCGATCGCTTCTTGACTTGCACTCCAAGTCCTCTGGATCACGTTCGTTCCAAAATTCACACTCCCAAAAGCTTCATTCCGTTTGGACTCCATTTGATATTCCTTTTCTTCGAAATACTGAAATAGGCAAAAAAACAGCAATACGGGCTGGGCCTCCAGTTAGTAGGTTAGTCCCAAAAATGATATAAATGTGTAAAATAAAGCCCATAAACATCCGAAAGGGGTAATATAATAGCATGGAACAATCAAAAATTATAGATACATTGGATACGTATCATAAAACCACTCAAACCTATTTCTAAATGGTATTGAATAGATTAGGGGGTTAGAGGAGCACAAAAAATGATCAGGGGGTTATGTGAACCAGCCATTTTCTTCAGGGTAGTAAAATGGATTTTTGTCTTTTTGATGATGATTGTGTACAAGCATTTGACATTCTTAAGAAAGCCTTGATTTCTGCACCTATTGTTCAACCACCTGATTGGAACCTACCCTTTTAAATTATGTGTGATGCTACTGATTATGATGTAGGTGCTCTTCTAGCACAAAGAGTTGATAAGAAATTAAATGTTATCCATTATGCTAGTAAAACTCTATACGTTGCGCAAAGAAATTATGCTACTACTGAAAAAGAATTTCTAGCAGTTGTGTTCGCTTGTGATAAGTTCAGATCTTATATTGTTGATTTCAAGGTAACTGTTCACACCGATCATGCTGCTATTAAATACCTTATGGAAAAGAAACACACCAAACCTAGACTTATTAGATGAGTTCTCCTACAACAAGAATTTGATTTGCATATTATTGATAGAAAGGGAGCTGCGAACCCTATGCAGACAACTTGTCTAGGTTAGAAAATATTCTTGATGACCCACTACCTATTGATGATAGCTTCCCTGATGAACAATTAGATGTCATGAATGCTTCTAGTAGTACTCCATGGTATGTGGGCTATGCTAACTATATCATTGCTAAATTCATACCGCCTAGTTCACATACCAGCAAAGAAAAAGTTTTTCTATGATTTAAGACAATACTTTTGCGATGACCCACACCTTTATGAAGAAGGAGTAGATGGCGTTATTAGACTTTGTGTACCTGAGCATGAATAGGAATACATCCTACACAAGTGTCACTCCAAGGCCTACAGAGGACACCATGCTGGAGATAGAACTGCACATATGGATGCTCGTAAGTTTGTCTTGTCTTGTGATGAATGTCAAATAATCGGTAATATTAGTAGAACTCAGGATATGCCTATGAATTATTCGCTTGTGATTGAACCATTTGATGTTTGGGGCTTTGATTATATGGGACCTTTTCCTTCCTCTATTGGGTATACACATATTTTAGTTGCTGTTGATTACGTTACTAAGTGGGTAGAAGTTATTCCTACTAGTAGTGCTTATCAAAACACTTCTATTAAAATGCTTAAACAAGTAAGTTTCCCGAGGTTTGGAGTTCCTAGATATTTAATGACGGATGGTGGTTCACACTTTATTCATGGTGTTTTCCGTAAATTGCTTGCTAAGTATGATCTCAACCATAGAAATGCATCACCTTATTGTACTCAATTAGTGGTCAAGTAGAATTGAGCAATAGGGATATATAATTGATTTTGCAAAAGACTGTTAATAGATCTAGAAAGAATTGGCATAAGAAACTTGATGATGCTTTATGGGCTTATAGAACTGCATACAAAAATCCCATGGGTATGTCTCCATAAAAAATGGTTTACGGAAAAAGCATGTCACTTATCTCTTGAACTAGAACATAAAGCTTATTGGGCAATTAAAGAGCTCAACTATGAGTTCAAACTTGCCAGTGAGAAGAGCTTATTTGACATTAGCTCACTTGATAAATGGAGAACAGAACCCAAGCCTATGAGAATGCCATACTGTTTAAAGAAAATATTAAAAGATGGCATGACAAAAGGATACAAAAGCGTGAATTTAATGTAGGTGACCATGTCTTGCTACACAACTCTCGTGTAAGATTTTTTGGAGGAAAATTTCTCTCTAAATGGGAAGGGCCTTACATTATCAAGGAAGTTTATTGTTTTGGCTCCATCAAGATCAACAATGTGGAAGGCAATAACCCGAAGGTGGTAAAAGGGCAAAGAATCAAACATTATATCTCAGCTACTCTTCTTGAGCTTGCTTTGGTTTTTCCCTTGAAGAGGAAAGGGTGATGCAGCAAAGTAGAGATAAGTATTTCCCTCAATTAAGAACCAAGGTATCAAATCCAGTAGAAGATACAAGGAAGTCCCCAATCTATGCACCTGCACAAACAATCATACACTTTGCACCCAACGTGATAAAGGGGTTGTCAATTCCTTCAAGGTCTCTTGCAAAGGTTAGATCTGATAGAGATAGATATAAAAGATTACTAAAACATCAAATAAAGTAAAAGTAAATAAACGTAGCGAGGTATATTTGGGTTTTTTGGTTTATAGATCTAAAAACATATAATGGAAAATAGACCCAGGGGCCATAGGTTTCACTAGAGGCTTCTCTCTTGAAGGAAAATAATATGGTGGGTGAAAAAATTATGGTCGAGCAATTGATAGAAAAGCGCAAAGTTATGACGATATCCAAGGCAATGATTATGCATATATGCATCATGTCTGTGCCAAGTAGACCGATTCCTTCCTGCATTTACTACTATTACTCGACACATCGACTGCTATCCAGCATGCATATAGAGTATTAAGTTCATAAAGAATGGAGTAACGCCTTAAGTAAGATGACATGATGTAGAGGGATAAGCTCAAGCAATATGACGAAAACCCCATCTTTTACCCTTGATGGCAAGAATACAATACATCCCTCGCTACCCCTAATTTGTCACTTGGTGAGGACACACCAAGATGGAACCCAAAACTAAGCACCTCTCCCATTGCAAGAAGAACCAATCTAGTTGGCCAAACCGAACCGATAATATTAAGAGAAATAGAAAGATATCAAATTATGCATATAAGAATTCAGAGAAGATTCAAATAATATTCATAGATAATCTAATCATAAATCCACATTTCATCAGATCTCGACAAACACACCGCAAAATAATATTACATCGGATAGATCTCCAAGAACATCGAGGAGAACATGGTATTGAAAATCAAGAAGCCATCTAGCTACTAGCTATGGACCCGTAGGTGTGTGGTAAACTACTCACGCTTCATAGGAAGGGCAATAGATGTAGAAGCCCTTTGTGATCGAATCCCCCTCCGACAGGATGCCGGAATAGGCCCCAAGATGGGATCTTATGGGTACAGAAGGTTATGGTGGTGGAAAAGTATTTTGGTGGAAGCTTCTGGTCATTTGGGAATATATAGAGGAAGAATTAGGGTTAGGGGAGCTCCGAGGGGACCACAAGCCATCAGGGCGCCCCCTAGGGCATGCCCCTGGCCTGTGGCCTCCTCGGGACTCCTCTAACTTCTTCTCCAAGTCTGCTGGGTGTTTTCTGGTCCAAAAAAATCATTGCAAAAGTTTTGTTCCGTTTGGACTCTGTTTGATATTCCTTTTCTATATAACTTAAAAACAAGGAAAAAACAGAAACTGCCACTGGGCCTAGGTTAATAAGTTGGTCCCAAAAATAATATAAAATAGCATATTAATGCATATAAAATAACAAAAACAGATAATTAATAGCATGGAACAATAAAAAATTATAAATATGTTGGAGACGTATCGAGCATCCCCAAGCTTAATTCGTGCTCGTCCTCGAGTAGGTAAATGATAAACACAGAATTTTTGATGTGGAATGCTACCTAAAATATTTATCCATGTAATTTTCTTTAATGTGGCATGAATATGCATATCCATAAGATTCAAAACAAAAGTTTAATATTGACATAAAAACTATAATACTTCAAGCATACTAGTAAAGCAATCATGTCTTCTCAAAATAACATGGCCAAAGAAAGTTATCCCAACAACATCATATAGTCTGGTTATGCTCCAAGTTTATCACACAAAGTATTAAATCATGCACAACCCCGATGACAAGCCAAGCAATTGTTTCATACTTTTGATGTTCTCAAACTTTTTCAACTTTCACGCAATACATGAGCGTGGGCGATGGATATAGCACTATAGGTGGATTAGAATATGGTTGTTGTCGAGAAGACAAAAATAAGGAGATAGTCTCACATCAACTAGGCGTATCAATGTGCTATGGATATGCCCATTAATAGATATCTGAGAAAGTAAGGATTGCCATGCAATGGACACTCTAGAGCTATAAGTTTATGAAAGGTCAAAAGAAACTAAGTGGGTGTGCATCCAACTCGCTTGCTCATGAAGACCTAGGGCAATTTGAGGAATCCCATCATTGGAATATACAATCCAAGTTCTATAATGAAAAATTCCCACTAGTATATGAAAGTGACAAAATAGGAGACTCCCTGTCATGAAGATCATGGTGCTACTTTGAAGCACAAGTGTGGTAAAAGGATAGTAGCATTGCCCCTTCTCTATTTTCTCTCATTTTTTAATTTTGCTTCTTTGGCCTCTTTTATCTTTTTGTAAAGTCCGAAGACCCATCCCACCTTGTGAGAGAATCATAGCTTCCATCATCCTTTCGTCGCATGGGACAATGCTGTAATAATGAAGATAATCACACTTTTATTTACATACAACTCAAGAATTACAGCTTGATACTTAGAACAAAAATAGGATTCTATATAATTTCCTCTGGCTGTGTATCTAGATGTGCAACGATCTAGCATAGCAATGACATAAAAAAACAAGCCATAAAAACATCATGCTAGCTATCTTGCGATCATGCAAAGCAATATGACAATGATGGAGCGTGTCATAATAAAACTGAACGGTGGAAGTTGCATGGCAATATATCTCGGAATGGCTATGGAAATGCCATAATAGGTAGGTATGATGGCTGTTTTGAGGAAGGGTATATGGTGGGTGTAGTGCACCGGCGAAAGTTGCGCAGTACTAGAGAGTCTAGCAATGGTGGAAGGGTGAGGGTGCGTATAATCCATGGACTCAACATTAGTCATAAATAGCTCACATAATTATTGCAGAAGTCTATTATCTATCAAAACAATGTACTACACACAAGCTCCTAGGGGGATAGATTGGTAGGAAAAGACCATCGCTCGTCCCTGGCCGCCACTCATAAGGAAGACAATCAATAAATAAATCATGCTCCGACTTCATCACATAACGGTTCACCATATCCGCATGCTACGGGAATCACAAACTTCAACACAAGTATTTCTACCAACTCACAATTACTCACTAGCATGACTCTAATATCACTATCTTAATATCTCAAAACAATCATAAGGAATCAAACTTTTCATAGTATTCAATGCTCTTTATATGAAAGTTTTTATTATATCCCTCTTGGATGCCCATCATATTAGGACTAAATTCATAACCTATGCAAAGTACCATGCTATTTAGAAAGACTCTCAAAATAATATAAGTGAAGCAAGAGAGTTCAACAATTTCTATAAAAGAAAGCCACCGCCGTGCTCTAAAATGATATAATTCAAGCACTAGAGCAAAATTGCCTAGCTCAAAAGATATAAGTGAAGCACATAGAGTATTCTAATAAATTCACGGTTCATGCGTGTCCCTCTCAAAAGGTGTGTACATCAAGGATGATTGTGGCAAACTAAAAAGCAAAGACTCATATAATACAAGACGCTCCAAGCAAAACACATATCATGTGGTGAATAAAAATATAGCCTCAAGTAAATTTAGGGATAGACAAAGACGAAAGAGTGGATGCCATCCGTGGCATCCCCAACCTTAGATGCTTGGTTGTCCTTGAATATTACCTTGGGCTTCCTTGGGCATCCCCAAGCTTAGGCTCTTGCCACTCCTTATTCCATAGTCCATCAAATCTTTACCCAAAAGTTGAAAACTCCACAACACAAAACTCAACAGAAAACACATGAGACCCGTTAGTATAAGAAAATAAATCACCACTTTTTGCTACTGTTTTGAACTCATTATTTATTCATATTGGTGTAATATCTACTGTATTCCAACTTCTCCATGGTTCATACCCCCCCGATACTACCCATAGATTTGTTAAAATAAACAATCAACACATAGAAAACAGAATCTGTCAAAAACAGAACAGTCTATAGCAATCTGTAAACTTCATATACTTCTGTAACTCCAAAAGTTCTAAAAAATTAGGGAAACAGAGGCGATTTGTATACAAATCTTATTTAAAAAATTCAGGATTTTATCATGCTTCTGTGAATTATGAATATTATTTTACTAAGCACAAAAGTTTCTGTTCTTCAGCAAGATGAAATCAAGTATCACTGTAAGCCATCCCAAAGGTCTTAGTTGGCTCGAACACTAATTAAAACACCAAAACACAATTACTACATACATAATAATGCGTATTTATTGAAGAACAGTAGCAAAAAACAAAAACATAACAAATAAAATTAGGTTGCCTCCCAATAAGCGCTATTGTTTAACGCCCCTAACTAGGCATAAAACATAGATCTAGGTATTGTCATCTTTAGTATGCCATCCATAAGTGGCCCCTAGAATAGACTCATATGGCAACTTAATTTTCTTTCTTGGAAAGTTTTCCATGCCTTTCCTTAATGGAAACTGAAATCTAATGTTTCCTTCTTTCATATCAATAATTGCAGCAATCGTTCTAAGGAATGGTCTACCAAGAATAATAGGACATGTAGGATTGCAATCTATCAAGCATAATGAAATCTACGGGCACATAATTCCTATTTGCAACAATAAGAACATCATTAGTTCTTCCCGTAGGTTTCTTAATAGTGGAATCTGTGAGATGCAAATTTAAAGAACAATCATCAAATTCACGAAAACCTAGCTCATCTCATAAAGTTTTTGGAATCGTGGAAACGCTAGCACCCAAATAACACAAAGCATGACACTAATAATCTTTAGTTTTAATCTTAATAGTAGCTTCCCGCTCATCATAAAGATTTCTGGGGATATAAACTTCCAACTCGAGTTTTTCTTCAAAATATTTCATCATAACATCAACGATATGTTTAGTAAAAGCTTTATTTTGATTATAAGCATGAGGAAAATTCAACATCGATTGCAACAAGGAAATACAATCTATCGAAGAACAATTATCATAATTAAGATTCTTGAAATCCAAAAGAGTGGGTTCATCGTTCCTTAAAATTTTGACCTCTCCAACCCCAATTTTATCAACTTTTGCATTAATATCTTCATCATTATTATCACAAGAAATCAAAGAACACACTTTAACAAACCAATCTCGCTTAGCACGCATCCTAGTAGTTCTTTCTTTGCACTCATCAATAGAAATTCTCATAGCTTTTAGAGACTCATTAATATCATGCTTGGGTGGAATAGATCTAATTTTCAAAGAATCAATCTCAAGAGAAATTGTATCCACGTTCCTAGCCAAATAATCAATCTTGAGCAATTTTTCTTCAACCATAGCATTGAAAACTTTTTGTGAATTAATAAATTCTTTAATATTGTTCTCAAGATCAAAGGGCATATTGTTATAATTTCCATAAGAATTGTTGTAGGAACTACCATAATTTTTGGAGGAATTGCTAGGAAACGGCCTAGGGACGAAATTACCTATATACGCGTTATTACCAAAATTATTCCTACCAACAAAATTCACATCCATTGATTCATTATTGTTCTCAATCAAAGTAGACAAAGGAATATCGTTAGGATCAATAGGAGCACTCTTACTAGCAAACAATTTCATAATTTCATCCATCATTCCACTCAAAGTATTAATTTCTTCAATCACATGCACTTTTTTACTAGTAGAGGATCTTTTGGTATGCCATTGAGAGTAATTAGCCATAATATTATCTAGGAGTTTAGTAGCTTCTCCTAATGTGATTTCTGTAAAAGTACCTCCAGCGGCCGAATCTAAAAGATTTCTAGATGCAAAATTCAATTCGGCATAAAAAGTTTGTATAATAATCCATAAACTTAAACCATGAGTAGTGCAATTTCTTCTCATCAATTTCATTCTCTCCCAAGATTGTGCAACATGTTCATGATCAAGTTGCTTAAAATTCGTTATACATTCCTAAGGGAGATGATCTTAGCGGGAGGAAAATACATGGAAATGAAAGCATCTTTACACTTATTCCATGAATCAATACTATTTTTAGGCAAAGATGAAAACCAAGTTTTAGCATGATCTCGTAGTGAGAACGGAAATAGCTTCAATTTAACAATATCATTATCCACATCTGTCTTCTTTTGCGTATCACACAACTCAACGGAAGTATTTAGATCGGATGCGGCATCTTCACTAGGAAGGCTGGAAAATTGATCTTTCATAACAAGATTCAGCAAAGCGATAATAATTTTATAAGATTGTGCACTAGTGGCGGGAGCAATCGGAGTACTAATAAAATCATTATTATTAGTATTGGAAAAGTCACACAACTTGGTATTTTCTTGAGACATCATGACAAAGCAAGAAATCTAACACATGGGCAACCAAAAAGCAAACGAAAAGACGAATGGAAGAAGGGCGAAGAAAAAGGGAAATCTTTTTGTATTTTTTCGAAAATTGTTTTAGAACCGGGGGAGAGGAAAATGAGAGGAAAATGGCAAATAATAAAATGCAAGAGATGGTAGTTTATGGTGGGTACTTGGTAGGCTTGATATAGATCTCCTCGGCAACGGTGCCATAAATTCTTCCCGCTACTTCTTGAGCTTGCGTTGGTTCTTCACTTGAAGAGGAAAGGGTGATGCAACAAAGTAGAGATAAGTACTTCCCTCAGTTAAGAATCAAGGTATCAAATCCAGTAGGTGATACAAGCAAGTCCCCCATCTATGCACCTGCACAAACAATCAAACACTTGCACCCAACGCGATAAAGGGGTTGTCAATCCCTTGACGGTCACTTGCAAAGGTGAGATCTGATAGAGATAGATATAAACGATTTCTAAAACGTAGAACAAAGGAAAAGTAAGTAAACGCAGTGAAGTATTTTTGGGTTTTTTGGTTTATGGATCTGAAAATATATAATGGAAAATAGACCCGGGGGCCATAGGTTGCAGTAGAGGCTTCTTTCTTGAAGGCAAATATACAGTGGGTGAACAAATTACTGATGAGCAACTGATAGAAAAGCACAAAGTTATGGCGATATCCAAGGCAATGATTATGCATATAGGAATCACATATGTGTCAAGTAGATCGACTCCTACCTGCATCTACTACTATTACTCCACACATCGACCACTATCCCGCAAGCGTCTAGAGTATTAAGTTCATAAAGAATGGAGTAACGCCTTAAGTAAGATGACATGATGTAGAGGGATAAGCTCAAGCAATATGATGAAAACCCCATCTTTTTACCCTTGACGGCAACAATACAATATGTGCCTCGCTACCCCTACTTTGTCACTGCGTGAGGACACCGCAAGATTGAACACAATCTAAGCACATATCTCTTTGCAAGAAGAACCATTCTAGTTCGCCAAACCAAACTGATAATTCAAAGAGAAATACAAACATATAAAATCATGCATATAAGAATTCACAATTCATCAATAATATTCATAGATAATATGATCATAAATCCACAATTCATTGGATCTCGACAAACACACTGCAAAAGAATATTAAATCAGATGGTTCTCCACAAACATCGAGGAGAACATGCTATTGAGAATCAAAGAGAGAGAAGAAGCCATCCAGCTACAAGCTAAGGACCCGTAGGTCTGTGGTAAACTACTCACACATCATCGGAAGGCAATAGATGTAGAAGCCCTCAGTGATCGAATCCCCCTTTGGCAGGATGCCGAAAAGGCCCCAAGATGAGATCTCACGGGTACAAAAGGTTATAGCGGTGGAAAAGTATTTTGGTGGACGCTTCTGGTCGTTTGGGAAAATTTGGGAATATATAGAGGAATAATTAGGGTTAGGGGAGCTCCGAGTGGCCAATAAGCCCTCAGGGCGCCGCCCTAGGGCGCGCTCCCTCGCTTGTGGCCTCCTCGGGACTCCTCTGACTTCATCTCCAAGTCTGCTGGTTGTCTTCTGCTCCAAGAAAAATCATAGCGAAATTTTTATTCCGTTTGGACTCCATTTGATATTCTTTTTCTGTAAAACTCAAAAACAAGGAAAAATAGAAACTAGCACTAGGCTCTAAGTTATTCAGTTAGTCGCAAAAATAATATAAAATAACATATTCATGCATATAAAACATCCAAAACAGATAATATATTAGCATGGACAATCAAAAATTATAGATACGTTGGAGGCGTATCGTACGACCATAAATGTTGAAACCAATATTATTAATACCATAACATGGGAGGAATACATAAGGGATATATACCAGAACGTCTGAGAGTCCTAAAAGGAATAGGTATGTGGTACGGTACATAAACCAACTCCAAAACTTTTCCAAAAGCAATTTTACTCAGTTTTGGAATATTTAAAAATTTAGGAAAATAAAAAGTAGTCCGAGAAGTGCACGAGGAGGCGACAAGCCCTGGGGGCACGCCCTACCCCCCTGGGCACATATCCCGGGCTTGTGGCCACCTCGTGTGCCCCCCGGACTCCGTTTTCTTATAGAACACTTCTTTTGGTTGGTAAAAATTCTTTATGTAATCTCCCGAAGGTTTTGACCACCGTACCATGGCAATATCCCCTATTCTTGTTTTGAGCTATTTTCTCGCAGAGTTTTCAAGGCCAAGCATCATGTCTTCTTCCTCCTCCGACAATGTGGAAGAGGATGCTTGGTTGATGCGGATAGATCTCAGGAGTGAGGATGCCGAGGGAGTCACGATGGAGGAAGGTGAAGGAGATCCGCTTGGGGTTCAGCCTCCGTCTTCAGAGAGAGGTACCCTAGTCGGCATCTTGACCATCCCATATCCCCATCAAGCAATAGGGACAAGCAACCATGAAGGCTAAGAGGTTCGAGAAGGGCTTCCCCCTATGAGACCCTTACACAGGTCACATCGGAACAATGTTCATAATTTGGTTCGTAATTACGGAGTGGAGAATACCACTCGTGTACATATACCCTCCAATTGGGACATATCCCATTCAAGTGAAAGCAATGCAGGAAAAGGTTCTTGGTGGCCTAAAAATAAGCATCTTCTAGAGGAAACCACAAGAATGCAAAATGCTCCAACATGTGCTCCAAGAATTGCAAGTCCTGAAATGTGCCTTAATAAAGCTGACGGATACGTCCACAACTCCATCATCACCACCTCCGAAGAAGGAAAATTGAGTATATGGGTATGGGCACTCCCTTGGCTTGTGCGAAGCTTGGGGGAGGTTCCCCGGTCTCGTATCACCATCACATCTTTACCTTGAGTATATGTCCAAATCATCAAGTCTTGCCCAATTTCAGCCCAAGTTGCTTCTCCATGTGAGTGCATCATGTTGATCAAGTACAGGACCAAAAATACACTTACAGAGCAACCCTAGTCATTTGTGGTCTATTTCTTCTCTAAACCCCTAGGATCGTAGTCCTTCCTAAGCTAATCACCCAAGACAAACTCTTTGATCCCAAGTAGCTCCTTGTTGATAACCAGTAACCCTCCAAGTTTGATGCAGCAAACATGCAGCGAGGCCTCACTTCCCACCTTGGCTTCTTTTGATGATCCATCAACTCCCACAGCCCTTCCGATGGAAAGACAACATTCTGGACAAAGTTTCCCTGCCTCTTGCATCCCCTACTTGCCGGCCACAGTGCTGACCGCGTAGGTGGCACGCCTGTGCACGCGCTCTGTGCACAGTGGCCGTGTCCAGAGAGTCATTTGTGCTTTGGCACCTCCTCCTCTCATCGTATTCGCGTGCGTGACCGTGTCTAGAAGCATTGCCTCATCGTTGCCGTCCCACTAGACTCATCTGCCACTCCAGAAACCTCCTCATCAGCGCTCGCTGACGCACGCCCACGGGAGCACTATGCCCCGTTTGGCTCTGAGCTTGTTTTGGTCGCTTCCTCTGCTCCCCGGCGTCGTCTACCTCCCCGTGAACGTTTCCAGTGATGCCTCGTCATGTTCCCACGCCCTCCCGTGCTTGCTCAGCTCGCCAGAGAGTTGGCCGAGCTCAAGCGGTGGGACGCGGCCACGGCCTCCCTCGTCTCGTCCGTTTCTCCAGTTCCCCTTTCCTCCCTCTACCCCGTGAGCTCCTCCACTGCTCCTCCCCATTGTCTACCAGCAAGCCCGGGAGCGTGGCCACGCGTCCGCAACACCGGACACGCGTCTGCGGCAACGCCAACATAGGAGCTCCTCGCCCCGCCTATTTAAGAAGCCCTGGACCGTGTCTCACCTCGCCATCCACTCCCTCTCACCCCCAGTAGCACTGTCGGTGTCAAAACCATCGGATCTCGGGTAAAGGGTCCTGAACTATCCGTCTAAGGATAATGGTAACATGAGGCAGGGGACACGATGTTTTACCCAGGTTCGGGCCCTCTCGATGGAGGTAATACCATACTTCCTGCTTGATTGATCTTGATGATATGAGTATTACAAGAGTTGATCTACCATGAGATCGTAGAGGCTAAACCCTAGAAGCTAGCCTATGATTATGATTGTTGTTTGTCCTACGGACTAAACCCACCAGTTTATATAGACACTGGAGGGGGCTAGGGTTACACAAAGTCGGTTACAGAAAAGGAATCTACATATCTGAATTGCCAAGCTTGCCTTCCATGCAAAGGAGAGTCCCATACGGACACGGGACGAAGTCTTCAATCTTGTATGTTCATAGTCCAACAGTCCGGCCAAAGTATATAGTCCGGCTATCCAAGGACCCCTTAATCCAGGACTCCCTCAGTAGCCCCTGAACCATGCTTCAATGACGATGAGTCTGGCGCGCAGATTGTCTTCGGCATTACAAGGCGGGTTCCTTCTCCAAATACTCCATAGAAGATTTAGAACACAAGGATCATGTCTGGCTCTGCAAAACAAATTCCGCATACCATCGTAGAGAGCACAATATTCCACAAATCTAATCTGCTGAAGGCCTTTCATAGCGTGGCGTCACACCATGGTCCGGTCTTTATTCGAACCATTTTTCACAACCATCCACCGCACATATCGCGAGGCGGTTTTATCAGCACGTCTTGTCGAAGCAGAGATCGTGTCCCCTTATCACGGGATCCTCATCAATACGGATGTGGGTAACCCAACCATGCCATCAAATGTGGCGCTCGGGGAATAAGCGATTTTAACGGGCAAGTGGGGAGGCGCAGGATCCCTGCTTCCTTTATAAGGGGATAAGAACTCCCTCTTTCACCCACGCCTTCTTCCATAGTGCATTCGTCCCTTCTTGCTCAAACCCTAGCGCTCAAGCGTTCGCCTTCTCCATCAAAAAGGTTTCCCAAAAATGTCCAGATCCAGAGCAGGAGGCAAGTGGATGGCCTCTACCGTCCGGGAGAACGATAGCAAAAAGCTTCAAGGGGCCGGGTATTTGGCCAAGAGAATTAGCCACCGTCTTCCGACAGCAGGACAAATTGTCCCCACCCCGGAACCCCATGAGAGGGTGGTATTCCTCCCTCATTTGGTCCGCGGGCTAAGGTTTCCCCTCCACCCATTTGTTCATGGCATCATGTACTATTATGGGATTGATTTTCATGATCTATCTCCCAATTCTTTCCTCAACATCTCGACATTCATCGTCGTGTGCGAGGCCTTTCTCCGCATTCCGCCACACTTTGGTTTATGGCTGAAGGTTTTTAATGTGAAGCCCAAGGTGGTGAGCGGCGAGAATGTCGAATGCGGAGGTGCCATGGTGAGCAAGATGCCCAGCATCATATGGCCAACAGGTGCTTTCAATGATTCCGTCAAGGAGTGGCAGCAGCAGTGGTTCTACATCACCCAGCCGCGTGACAAGGAATGGGCCATCGCCCCAGAGTTCAGATCTGGTGCCCCCCTGCGGCTTACGTCCTGGCCCAAGAAGGGCCTGAACTGGGCTTCGTCCGACGAGCTATCGGAGCTCCAAACGCGCGTCCAAGACATGGAAGAAAAGGACATCAAGCTCGTCAATGTAGTCCAGGTGATGTTAGTCCAGCAAATCATGGCCGGACTCTGCCGAGGACTGCAGGTACCAACTGTCCTGCCCGGCAAGTTCAGTAAGCGATCGCTTGTTGACAGTTTGTGTGTTTCATTCGCATATTCTTTAATAAAATGCCGGAAGTATTTCCCCCAAATTTCCTAGGGCTGGGCGAAGAAGGCAGGGCGGATCTACTCTCCGTCCCCTCTACCAGAAGAACCAGCCGGCCCACTTCTGATGAAGATGCTGGTCCCGGCGCCTTACAAGGCGCCGAAGAAGAAGGCCAGAAAGGAGGCCAAGAAGACCAGGGGCAGCCTCCGTCGTCGTGGCGCTTCAGAAACAAGATCCGAAGATTCCAATGCCCATTCTTCCTCTGAAGAGGATGAGGAGGAGGAAGGAGACGAATCCCCCGTGGGGGGAAGAAAGAAAAGGACGACCTCCACATCCTTGGAGGCCGAGCCACCTAAGAGGGGGAAACTCCTCTACGAGAGGAGTCCACTAGTACCACTAATAGCAGCCCAGAGTGGGATCCCAGGGCCGAGCCGCTCGTGAACTCGTGAGTATAAAATCCGAACACACTCATGCGTCTGGATTTGTCATGGCATCACATTCTAATCTGAGCCGTGCTTTTGTCTGTCCGGCGAAGCCCCGCGCCGAACAGTCTGCGTTAGAAGATCTGCTGGGTTCGGACGCTATGGAGAGCACAACACCCCCGAAGGCCTCCTCCTCCAAACACAGGAATGAAACTAAGGTTTCGTCCCAGAAGGACCCAGGCCATGGAGGGGAGAAGGTCGCAAAGGCGGCGCTAGGAGGCCATACTTCAGGGGCCGTACACACGGGAGAGAAAGCTCCCGTGGGTGTCGACAGCGGGGGTCACCTTGAATCCGGACCCTAGCCGGACACGATTCTAGAGACCCATAAGGTCCCCGAGTCAGACAGACGGCCTCCGCCATCTGGAGGAGGTATGCCGGCTCCACCGGCCGCGTCTGTCCAACCAGAGGTGCCAGATACTTTATCGGCGGCGCTGAAGGGTGCCTCCATCATTTATGAACACCGTGCCCTCATGGATGTGGTGATTGAGAAGATTCAATCCGCTAAGAGTGGAATGAATGAATGATGTATCAGCCTCATAAGAGGCTTTGAGGTATGTTTTATGAGTTTTTGGGAGAGTGTCATGGTATAGATAGTAGCCCCTGATACACTGTTCGGTGAAAGAAAGAACCGAACATAGGATCAAATTCATGCTCGCGGGAGACTCACTTGATGACATTAATCACTCTTTTAAACCAGCAGGCATCTGTAGCGACTGCCGCCTCTCATGCTGCGGAAGTATCCGGACTGAGGCATAGTGATGCGGAGCATCCTACGGTCATCACCATGTCAAGAGTCCGTTTGGCAAGTGACACGTGCGACCTCTACTTCACATACACAAAGGTGAATCTTCTCCTTTACACGTGCTCACTTGACCCCTTTGAGGATGGTGTACTACTTGACACTTCTCCCGTGTGCATGCATAGGTATTGTCGGAGCTTCACGGATGTTGAGGAGGAGTGCAAGTGCCAAGGAACAACTACACCATCCGCGAGGGAAGAATGGAAGAGAAGACGGAAGAAGATGGAGCTACGGCGTCTACAGCGGCCGGACGACCGACGTGCCTCCGGACGTCCGACACTCTACATCGCCCGGACGACCGACGACCACCGGACGTCCGACACGTACCAGGGACCTGACGACCGATGTCGACCGGACGACCGACACCTCCTGTCCAGAGCCAAAATGTCAGAAGTCCAACGCCCTCCGGACGTCCGGACCCCCGCGAGCGACCAGACGTCCGACCCCGACCGGACGTCCGACACTACCTGTGCGCAGCCGGGCCTTTGGCCTTGTATCCCTCTCCCACTTACCCCTTCATGGCTTAGACTATAAATAGACATTTCTCTCATCCTTTCTAGGGTTAGCAAATATGATATTTCATTCTTAGGTGAGCGTTGCTCCTACCTCTACTCTTGAGAGAGAGAGACTACCACTCCTATGGAGTTCAAGACCTCCATGTGAGAAGATCCCGCGGGATTCAAGCCCCCCTTCGTGGGAGATCCTTCTAGGATTCAAGCCCTCATCTCCTTCATAGGATTTGGGATGAACTCTACCTTGTATCTTTCTCTTTGTTGTTCATGTACCTTGTGGATCTTGTGTGTTTGATAGTCTAGTGGATGTGTGATTGGACTTGTTCTTGAGTGTTTCCCCTTGTGATTTGTCCCCGTTCTTCCCCATGTTCATCGTGTTCTTCGAGGGATCCCACTACAATCGTGAAAGATCGGCCTACACCGGGTTAGCCCCGCATCATATGGTATCATGAGCCAGGTTTATCATGTATTTGGTGTCCCTCCCACCGTTTTCTAGCCTTCTTTGGCTTGATTTCGTCCTAAAATTCGAAAATCCCCACCAAAAATAGCCCCAATTTTTTTTTGTGATTTGTTGGTTTGATGATGTTTTGTTGATTTTGATCCATGGATTTGCTTGGTTTCAGGTGGATCTAGCATTTCCCGAAGTTTTCAAATCTTTCATACACGAAATCTCGTCAATTTTGGCCCCGAAATCTCCATTTTCCGCCCAAAATCGCACCCCCAAACTCGCATATCGCGTTGACCCCGACCCACCGGACGACCACGATTTACGGACGTCCGGACTCCCATGAAGCACCGGTCGTTCGACCTTTTCCGGACGACCGGAACCCCTAACCCGAACCGAATTTACGGATTTCCGACCTTTCCGGACGTCTGACGCCCCGGACATCCGACCTTTACGGACGTCCGTAACCTGTAGGTTTTGACTTCGGCTGATTTTTGTTTTGTCCATAACTAATTCATCCGAACTCCGATTTTGACGTTCTTTAGCTCGTTTTGAAGCTATTGACATCCCCCATCCCACAAAAATACCACCAACACCATTTAACTCCATCAAATTTTCGAAAATTTGGCAAGTTTGCCTAGGCCTAACCCATTTTGTTCCATATAGCATTTGTGGTTGCTTGAGTAGTGATTCGAGTCTCCTAAGGTGTTTCGGCTACTTAGGGACAATTGCTTCTTCATCAACCACCACCACCACTTCCGCATTGCCAAGTGCAAACCTCCACCGCTTTCCGCTACTACCATTTGACATTTGCCTTTGAGATTTTGAGTTTGCGGTTTTTCCGTTTCCTAGGGTGTTTCGGCTAACTAGGAACGGGTCGACATCGGCAACACCACCTCTCATCATCACCAAGGACGGTAACCTCGACGACACCATTGTACATTCCCCTTGCCATTGCATTGTTAACCTCTAGCCCATTTTGCGTTACTTGCCTATCGAGACTAGCCATTTGAGTATTGCCGGGCCACGTTACTTGTGCACATTAGTGATCTACACCATCCATTGCATACATACCATATCATATTGGTATCATATCTTGTGTCACAAGTTTGTTCCCGCATATACACAATTGCTATCTTGGTTTGTGCATTGTGCAAAAGTGGCCATAAAAGAGAAAAAAAAAGAAATAAAGCTTTTAAGCAAAGAAAAAGAGAGAGCAAAGAAGCTTGTAAGCAATAGCCATAGCATCAACATATATCATATGGTATCATACTTGATCATCTTGGATCATTGTGTGAGAAACACCGGGAACCATACATATATATCATACTTGGGATAGAAAGTTTATTCATTTTGCATCTTATAGGTTGTGCACAAGTGTCGTATCCGCCTATTGAGCAATCGTGCTTGCGTCTCTCTTGAGTTGTGCAACACAAGCATTTTCCGTGGATTCCACATTTTGTGCTCATTCCTTGGTTGCACGACCCCATTTATCTATCCGTGTGTGTGTTTCCGTGTGCCACATATTGCTATTGGTCTACTTGTTTCGCTTGCGAATTTGTGAATCTCTTTCAGCATTATTGACTCTTGCTAACATTTTGCATCAATTTTTTTGTGCCACTATCCTCACCGAGCTCTACCATGAGCTTTACTTGATAGGTGTGAGTGAACAAGTCCGGTACCAATTCCACTATTCTTTCATCTCACATTGAGTGAAACGGGATACATCCTCAACTTTGGGAAAAGGTAACTTGGTATTGTTTATCTCATTTCCTACTCACCTCTACTCGAGTCTTGTGATGGATAGGCAAGGCATTTCACCTTTGGTCTACAACAACAATGACGAGTTCGATGCCACGAACAACAACTCCGACGCCAAGATGCAAGCTAAAATGGAGGAGATCAAAGCCCTCATCAAGTCCTACAAGCTATCTTCCTCATCTTCGAGAAGACGCCCAAGAGCACATCCTTTCGAGCTACCATCTCCGGCAAGATCACATCGGCATCGACACCATCACCAACAAGAACGTGAAGGTCAAGAGCTCTACATCAACAACCACTCAATGACTTCACCCTCTCCCTTGGCATCTTCGCCAAGCGACTTCAAGGCATCTTCGCCTACGGACATACGACATCTTCGCCAACAAGAACCCCAAGACTACACTCAAGAGAAGCTCCCCAAGCTCAAGTCCGCGACTTCCACGAGCTACTATGACCTCGACATCAACCATGCGATTCCTTTCTATGGGACTCACGAACCCGAGGAGTACCTCGAGTGGGAGCGTTTGATGGACGACTACCTCAAGCTACATCAAGTTCCTCCCGAAGATCAAGTGAAGTGCGCCACAAGAAACTTCCACGACTACGGCTTGTCTTGGTGGCTTCACACACCTGCGGAGTACTACGACATGAGTTGGTCCAAGACGAAGAGAGCTTTGCGGCGAGAGTTTGTGCCTCCAACCTACACAGAACAACTTCGACGCCAATTGGAGAACACCATCCAAGGATCCAAGTCCATCGACAAGTACTTCAAGGAGATGAAGATTGCCTTGCGACGAGCCGGCGTGGACGACCCCATTTCGATGAAGTTCCACTTCATGATGGGATTGCACAACGACATCTCCAAGACCATCTTCCTCGAGAACTACAAGTCCATTAACGACTACTACATTGGTGCTCTCAAGGCGGAACAAGAACTCATGAAGGCCATGTCTTATCCACCCCAAGCACACTTCGCAGCGACCAAGCTCTACGACAAGCATGAGGCTAGTACCACCATGATGTCCAAGCCCGATGAGCTCCAAGACAATGCTCCCATGTTCGACTTCACCGCCACCCCTCTTTGTGGCATTGATGGTGCCGAGTCTACCACGACTCTTTTTCAAGAAGGTGCGGTGACCAGTACGACTACGGAGACCCTCAAGGACCAACCTTTGGAGGCAAGCGACAAGGTGGCGAGCGAGGATGATGCTTCCATCTTTGGAGGTGAGAGTGATGATGTGCCATCTTCGGCCTTCATCAACGGCGACGGTGATGAGATGATCGAGCATGGGATTTTCCCTTCGGTCATGGAGGAGAGTGATGATGTGCCATCTTGGGCCTTCATCCACGGCGACGACGATGATATGGTTGAGCATGGGATTGTCCCTTCGACCACGGCGACGTATGATGACTTGAGTGACTTTTGACACCATATTGAGAGTGAGAGTGACTTCACCACTAGCCCCATATATGACGAGTTGCCCCACTTTCCATGTGAGGAGAGCCACAACCCCCACCACTTGTGTGAGATGAGTGACTCCACCATATGCGACTTTGAGTGCACCTACTTTGAGGGAGTGAGTGAACCACCGCATAGAGAGAGTGAGATAGTTGATAGGTCTTGTGAGGCCATTTGCATTTCTAACAACTTGACCTCTACCTCTATTGTGTCTTCTCATTCGGTGCTAGGTCCCATTTATGATGACGCGCCGATCCTCGACGACTTCGTCCTCCATTTGGACAAGACGATGACCATGGTGGAATATGATGCACCCCCCACATGGTTCTATCAAGATGATGATATTGACCACCATTTGGTCTTTCCCACCTCACCTACACCACTTGAGTGGAATGACAAAGGTAACAAAGGTGACGGTGATGCTCTAGTCCCACTAGTGGACATTCTTGACATTGATTGCTTGCATGATGTTGATCCACCTATTGCCATGCTTCATGCTAGTATGATTTCCCCATGCGATGATTTGCCCATTTATGATGAGTATGATGATTCTCTTGTGGAGTCTATTAGTTGTGATGCCATGTTACATAGGATTTCTTGTGACAATTCTTTAGGTCACATCATGTTTGATAATTCACTTGACTTGTCCTATGCTATGCATGAGATCCACCATATGTCTTATTTGCAATCTCTTCATAGTGACTATGCATATGCCATTAAAATAAACCCAATTTGCACATATGGCATAGATGACAAGCCCATGGTTATTGGCATTTGTTTTTCTTGTGATGATATTGATATGCTCCCTTTGCATCATTTATCTCATATGCCATGCCATGACCACCTAGCTTCGGATATGCATTGTTTTGGATGTTGTCGATTTTCTCCATATGATATTTCCGCTATTGCTCATGAGGAGACCCCCATAGTTTCCTCATACATGTTAGGAGATTTTGATACATCCCATCCATTGCATGATCCCAATAATTATGTGCCCAATATGTTTACCTTGAATGAACATGTTTTTGATGTGCCATATACTTGCATTCTCAATTTGTGTCCCCATCGTGTCATACATAATAACTATTCTTTCATGATGGATGACATGTTCTTATACCATGCACCAAATTTCTTTGAGCGATGCTTATCTTGTGCTAACTCACATGTGAACATACACATCATGATGGATGATGTGTACATTTACCACACGCACAATTTCTTTGGTTTGTGTCTCTTTTGTGTAGGTACCCATGAATACTTGTCAACCTCGCAATCCCACGAGTTGACAAAACAAGCTCTAGAGAGCAACGATGATTTGGGATCCCATGGATTGTCTTTCCCACCGCTTTCTTCACACAAATATTTCACGCATTCATTCTACATGGCCCTCACTTGGCTATGGGTTGTTGTTCATTACATACCATATGCCCATCTTGCCATGTTCACTTGCATGATATACTCATTCCTATGCCTTTGACATGCATTGGTGACCCATGCTTTGCATTACACACGATGGTTGATTCTAGTACTTGTATGTGTATTTGCACGCTTGGTGGAGATATTGCTTGTTCTTGCCATGCTCCTTTTGTGCACCATTCCTATGATGATACTTTCATCTTGCTTTATGTTCGTGCTTGCGATATGTCATGTGCATTCCCTATGCCTATTATTTGCTCACATGACATGATTTCCATGATTTACTCTAGTGTGTTGCCTCTTCGCTCCACTAGCTTGCACGACTTGATTACTGTGCTTGCTCATGTTGCATCACCCATGATTCATACTTGCTCATTTCATGCGGTTGATGACAACCATCTACATACTTTGCACATGATTGTTATTGCTTCTTGTCACATATCTCCATATGTTGCCTCTCTCATGCTAGATTTTCCATGTATTGAGTGCAACCATGCTATTAGTGTTGCTCATGAGTTTGCCCCCATAGCATTCTCACATATGTTTGGAGATTTTGACATATTACTTGTGAAGCATGCTTGTCTTACTTCTTTGCACCATATACCTAGTGCCATGAATATTGCCATTGTTGCATCATATTATTCATGCACTTGTGCTTCTAATGGTTATGTGCAAACGATGAGAACCATCATGATGGATGATGTGCTTATCTACCATGCGCATACGTTCTTTGTTTTGTTTTGTGCATGTGTAGGATATTTGGACTTTGTGTCGACTTCCACTTCACGTGAGTTGACCATTCGAGCTCTTGAGAGCGAGCCTCTTACATTCTACCATGACTCGCTTCTACACCACATTTCCTACCACTTCGGCATTGTGAAGAATGCACAAGGACACACTTTCAAGGTGACATCCTTCTTGAGCTTGGATATTGTGGATCATACTTCATGTGTTGCTTGCACCATTTGCACGCATGTTCGAGATATTGCTTTCACCCATGATTGCCACATTTCCATGCTTCATGATATATATACCTTGTGTGTTGCATCCAATTCTTTGACTACTTACTACTATCATATGGTTGGTTGCATCAATATCATTTCTTCACATATGCCATGTCCCTTTGCTTGTCACATGATTCACTTGATTGCCTCACACATGATGAACAATTGCTCTTTCTATTGTGTTGAGTGCCACTCCTTCTTCACTACACCCTATGCACGTTATGCTTGGATTGTCTTCCACTTGACCCATGTGTTTAGACACTTCATTTTATTTGGTGTTGTGAATACTTCCTATGCCGTCCATAGACCTTTCATTGAGCAATTTCTGAATGCTTGCTATGACCTCGAGGTAGATGCTTATTCTCTTATCACACATATTTGCATCTCTACCTCACATTTGCATACTTGTCCACATGATATTTTTGCTTGTGCTCGATTGCTATGCTTACATGCCATGTCACAATCCTTTGTCACACCTGATGCTATGCTTGATGACGACACTTGTTTGGTGAATCACTTCTTGAATGCTTGGTTTTGCACTACCGCTAACCACATTTGTTTTTCCAAGTGTTTGTTGTTCTTGCTTCTTTTGAAGGAATCACTAGACGGCGCGGCATTGGAGAGTGCCCATTTCGAGTTTCAAGATGATGAGTGCTTGGTGACCAACCACTTCGACACGGCACCACCATCTCTTTCCCATGGTGATTTGGTTTTCGAACCGAGGTCGGATCTTTTCCAAGGGGGAGGAGATGATGCAGAGCATCCTACGGTCATCACCATGTCAAGAGTCCGTTTGGCAAGTGACACGTGCGACCTCTACTTCACATACACAAAGGTGAATCTTCTCCTTTACACGTGCTCACTTGACCCCTTTGAGGATGGTGTACTACTTGACACTTCTCCTGTGTGCATGCATAGGTATTGTCAGAGCTTCACGGATGTTGAGGAGGAGTGCAAGCGCCAAGGAACAACTACAACATCCGCGAGGGAAGCACGGAAGAGAAGACGGAAGAAGACGGAGCTACGACGTCTACAGCGGCCAGACGACTGACGTGCCTCCGGACGTCCGACACTCTACAGCGCCCGGACGACCGACGACCACCGGACGTCCGACATGTACCAGGGACCGGATGACCGATGCCGACCGGATGACCGGCACCTCCTGTCCAGAGCCAAAACGACGGAAGTCCGACGCCCTCCGGACGTCCGGACCCCCGCGAGCGACCGGACATCCGACCCCGACCGGACGTCCGACACTACCTGTGCGCAGCCGGGCCTTTCGCCTTGTATCCCTCTCCCACTTACCCCTTCGTGGCTTAGACTATAAATAGACATTCCCCTCATCCTTTCTAGGGTTAGCAAATATGATAGCTCATTCTTAGGTGAGCGTTGCTCCTACCTCTACTCTTGAGAGAGAGAGACTACCACTCCCATGGAGTTCAAGACCTCCATGTGAGAAGATCCCGTGGGATTCAAGCCCCCCTTCATGGGAAGATCCTTCTAGGATTCAAGCCCTCATCTCCTTCATAGGATTTGGGATGAACTCTACCTTGTATCTTTCTCTTTGTTGTTCATGTACCTTGTGGATCTAGTGTGTTTGATAGTCTAGTGGATGTGTGATTGGACTTGTTCTTGAGTGTTTCCCCTTCTGATTTCTCCCCGTTCTTCCCCGTGTTCATCGTGTTCTTCGAGGGATCCCACTCCAATCGTGAAAGATCAGCCTACACCGGGTTAGCCCCGTATCACATAGTCTAGAGCGGGCCGAAGGAAAACTTGGCCAAGTGAAGAGACAGTTGGAGGGTAATCAAGGTATTTAGGAACCTTGTTTATGTAGCACAAATGAATAAATGAGCATGATGAAAATATTTTTATAATGTGCTCTAGGAGCGACGACCAAAATTGAGGCTCTCGGGAAGGCTGTGGCCGAACCCGAGAAGAAGGCAGCCGTAGAGCAGGCTCTTCGTGAGAAACACAAGGCTGGACTTATTGAGGCCGAGCGAGAGCTTCAAGAGTCCATGTAGAAATGCGAGACCTTGGAGCAGAGTTTAGCAGGCAAAGAATCCGAACTCTCCCAGGCCCGCCAAGCCGCAAGTGATGCCCGGGGGGAGGCCCAAGGTGCCCTGAAGGAAATCCATGAGGCGAGAAAGGTTGCGGCTGGTAAGGCTTTTCCTGTACAAAGCGAGTATTTGAAAGAAGAAAATCAAGTTGAGAGTTTAAAATTTGATTTTTCCAGGGGTGTTTGCGGAGCTGCCACGTAGCATATCTGACGCCGCCCTTTCTACCGAGCTGAAGAAGGAATACTGCGGATAAACTCTTCTGGATGCAGTATCTGGTGCCAAACTATCCGGTGTCATTTTCTGATCAGCTAAAATAGCTGGTCGAACTGCATAAGGCGGCCGAGCTAGCCATGAAGGATTTGATTATCCGACTGTGGCCTGCCGAGCTGATTCCAAGCAGTTACGTCAGGCTCGTGAAGCGGATTGCAAGTGCCAGCCCTCGACTCAAAGTCATCAAGCGGTCTGTCTGCATAGAAGGTGCGCGAATGGCCTTTGCCCGTGCAAAGGTGCATTGGGGGAAGATGGATGCAGAAAAGCTAATGACCGAGGGACCGCCAGAGGGGAAAGAGCACCGCAAGCCCGAACTGTATTATGAAGGTGTCTTGAAAGGGGCCCGCCTTGCGGTGGAGCAATGCACCAAGGACATTATATTTCCATGAATACGGTTATGTTTTCCTTTGTAATATTTGAAGAAGGTCATTATTTATTGCTTGTCGTATGAAAGTTTTTCCTCCTGTGCGGCCATTTTATATAATAATCTTGAGAGTCGGCCAGTCGTCGGCTTCCGCCCCCACGTAGTGAGTACGGGGGTGTTTGGGATAAACCCGAGCACTCTTTCTCCCAGTTTTGGCCCCCCAAAGGAGGTGTTCATCACAGCGAACCAGGCAATCAGACTATAGGGCTTTATCGCTCTCACTTAGCCATGGGAGTTTTTTCGAGGAAGGTAGGCGTAGCCCCTGGTGTTCGGAAGACCGCACGAGGGGCTCTATAAGCACCTGATTGGAAAAGGCCGATCCGTCGCACGCTGCATTGGTTATGGCATTATGCGGAAGAAATCCTTAAAGATTTTAGAACCTCTCGAAGAGCTGACCAGCTCTCACTACATCATGACAGTCAGTTTTCGGCTTTCTCTACTAAGGTGCTTGTCTGGAAGAACCGGGAAACAATCGCAGTAGTTCTCCTCGTGCTACCTTAGCCGATATAGCGGAACATAAGTTACCAAAACATAGGAGCTGGGCAAACCCAACTATTGACCCAAGACATGATTCGGAGCTGATGAATATAATGCTATAAGTTCGGGGTGCCGAACTACCGTGAAGGTGTTCGGACTTTTTTGCCATAGTATGGGCATGATGAAGCCCCTGTCATATTAAGGCATATCGTGATAAACTGCCGCCTTTTAACAGAAGAGTTTTAAATAAGAAATAGCAGCATATGAGCATCACATAAATCCACATGTTGTATTTTAATAATACATCAATGTGTATGAGTACAGATGATGTGATAAAAGGAAATATGATTGCAGAACCTACTGATACCGAGTGTGAGGAAATTCTGCTTGGACCCGGGGTGTAGTCGGATGATCATAGAGGGGAATATCTAGAGATTCCCTTACGCGCTCGAACTGTTTCCGCGCCAACCATCCTAGCCTATGTACAGGTGAACCTACAATGAAAATCAAGAAATTGTTTTGCACTGCAGGGCGGTTGAGCCACAGTATGTGGCTTGTATTATCTTTTTCCGGAGTGTTTTTAATTGAGCTCCGGGAGAACTGGGCTATCCCGCCGCGTAGTAGTTCAGACTCCTTTGACGGTGTCCGGGAACTTGGTCATCGACTCGAGGTTCGGCTGGAAAGTGCCATCCGTTGTTCTTGCTCTTATAGCGGTGGTAGACTCTTCGGCAGTGAGGGGGAGTTCGGACCTGCCATTAACCGTGATGATGCCGCGTGGACCGGGCATCTTTAATTTACGGTAGGCATAATGTGGCACCGTGTTGAACCGAGCGAACGCAGTTCGTCCGAGCAGTGCCTGATGGTCACTGCGAAAGGGGACGATGTTGAAGACTAAATCTTTGGTACGGTGATTGTCCGGAGATCCGAAGACCACTTCCAGTGTGATTGAGCTCGTGCAACAGGCCTCTCCACCTGGTATGACACCTTTGAAGGTGGTTTTTGTGGGCTTGATCCTTGAGGGGTTGATGCCCATTTTGCGCACTGTATCCTGGTATAGCAGGTTCAGGCTGCTACCTCCGTCCATAAGGACTCGTGTGAGGTGTAATCCGTCAATGATAGGATCGAGGACCAGTGCGGCCGAACTGCTATGACGGATACTGGTAGGATGGTCCCTGCGATCGAACGTGATTGGACAAGAGGGCCATGGGTTAAACATTGGGTCGATTGTATGGACCTCCCTTAGTGCACGCTTCCACTTGGGAATGTGGCTTGCGCATATCATATTCACTGTTTTCACCTGGGGAGGGAATTTCTTCTGTCCTCCTGTATTCAGTGATTGGGGCTCTTCGTTGTCATCGTCGCTTTGAGACCCCTTCCCCTTGTTTTCGACATATGACCTGTCGGCTTGTCTGAAGACCTAGCATTCTCTATTGGTGTGGTTGGCCGGTGTTCCTGGGGTGCCATGAATTTGGCAAGGACAGTCGAGCTTGCAGTCCAAACTGGACGGGCCTAAATTGTTTTTGTTGAATGGCTTCTTTCGCCGACCGGACTTGTAGCCGTTGAATCCAGAATTGACTGACGTGTCTTCGGCACAATCACCGTTTTTGCGGCGCTTGTGTTTGTTGCGCCGTGGTTTGTCTTTGCTATCCTTGGCTTTCAATGTGCTAGGATTGCTTGCTATATTGTTGCTATGAGCCAACCAGCTATCCTCGCCCGCGCAAAAGCGGATCATGAGTGTTGTCAGGGATGCCATGGACTTTGGCTTTTCCTGGCCGAGATGTCGGGCAATTCACTCGTCGCGGATGTTATGCTTAAAGGCCGCTAGGGCTTCAGCATCCGGACAGTCGACAATTTGGTTCTTTTTGGTTAGGAACCGGGTCCAGAATTTCCTGGCTGACTCTTCGGGCTGTTGGGTTATCTGACTTAGATCATCAGCATCCGGTGGTTGCACATAAGTGTCCTGGAAATTGTCAAGGAATGCGTCTGCCGGGTTCTCCCAACTCCTGATGGAGTTTGTCGGCAAGCTATTCATCCAATGCCGAGCCGGTCCCTTTAGTTTTAGTGGGAGGTACTTGATGGCGTGTAGATCATCTCCGCGGGCCATGTGAATGTGGAGGAAAAAAATCTTCTATCCATACCGCGGGGTCTGTGGTACCATCGTATGACTCCATGTTCACAAGTTTAAACCCTTCCGGGAATTCATGATCAATTACTTCATCAGTGAAGCATAGGGGATGTGCAGCGCCTCTGTACCGGGCTTCATTGTATTCGGCCCGGTCGGATTTGTTAGTGTATCCGGCGTGACAATCCTTGTCACGCGTTGGGACGCGCCCCTGTGATCCGTAGATCGATCTTGATTGTCCTGCTTTGTTTTCTAATACATCTCGCAGGTCCTTCGTGTAGCCCCGGGCCTTAGTATTACCGTTTGATTGGCGATGGGGTGCGGTCTGTACTTTGGGCTGGTATGCCGCTTTGTTCCCGCCACAGGGTGGCTGGTCAGCCGCATCATGCGCTAGTAGTATGGGTTTTAACGCCTCCTCCTCGAGTTGAGGTAGCATCCTGCGCTTTGGGTAACTTTTGGTAGGGCGCTCGAGTCCGTATTCTTCGGTAGCCAGGACCTTGGTCCATCTGTTAGCTAGCAGATCTTGATCAGCTTGAAGCTGTTGCTGTTTTTTCTTCAGGCTTTTTGCATTGGCTATAAGCCGGCGTTTGAAGCACTCCTGCTCGACGGGATCCTCAGGCATGATGAATTCTTCATCGCCAAGGCTCACTTCCTCTTTGGAGAGAGGCATGTAATTATCATCCTCTGATTCTCCATCTATTGCCTATTCTTTAGGGCTAGCTTGCCCATCCTCTTGCTCGGCCTGCTCGAAGCCTGGCTGGCAAGATTGTTTTCGTCTTCGGCACCATCCGGATTGTTATCTCTTGTGCCGGTATCACTATTTCTACTATGGCGGTGTCGGTGTATAAAAGAAGAGGCTGTCCTTTTGACCCCTTTACTTGTGCACGGGCAGTCAGAGCCACCCGCCACGGCCACGCATAACAGGGCAGGAAAGGGAAGCCGGAGGGAAGCTGAAGGCACGAGACAAACAAAGCAACGAAAAGGACCAAGGCCACAGAGATCAGAGGGACGGAGCAGGTTTCCCCGGCTAGGACCCTTGCCGGGGGCGGCCTCAGCGGCCCCGGCAAGACCCTTGCCGGGGGAGCTCGCCCCCACCAGTCGAGCGAGCCACCTTTGAGCCCACCAACGCTAGACAAACACGTCAGGACAGGGCTCGGGAGGCACCTCCGTGGTGGCATGCAGATCTATGTGAAGACATAAAATGCTCAAGATCAAATGAGGATAGGAAGGCAACTATCCTCACCGAAGAAACCCACAAGACCCCCGACAAGAGCGCGCCACGGCAAGACCCTCGCCGGGCCACCCGGCAAGATCCTTGCCGGGCCACCCGGCAAGACCCTCGCCAAGCGCACCGGCAGGGTCACTGCCAGGCCCACGCCAGCCAAGTCTTCGCCGCCGTTCGCATGCAGCTGCCGACCCAACCAGCTGGGCAGGCACCTGCGTGGCAACATGCAGCCCTTCGTGGAGGCTCCACCACCGTGCCACCTCAGCTGCCTGCCTGCCTACATGGCACCGCATGCATCGCTAGCCAGGGGGCGTGTCGAAGCAAGAAGGAGCAGCGACGGACGGGACGTGCCTCGCCCCCCTCCCCGATAAAGCGAAGGGACACCTAAGCCTCGCGTTAAATGCACTTTATCCTGTAATAACCAGCGATAAGCTCGCAACGCTGTAGCACTTTTCACCTCCTATGTGCCACTGTGGCAGCCCCTTTCGCCTATAAAAGGAGGCCCATGGCATACGGGGAAAGGATTCGGCTCTTTCGAACCCCATAGCACCTAGAGCTAGTTCGAAAGCTCACGAACACTGAATACATCCACCAAAGTAGGATCGTAGGGTTTTACGCATCTTTGCGGCCCGAACCTGGGTAAATCCCCTTTGTGTTGTCTGCTAGTCCTGCTCATCTCACGATCCCCGCACCGCGCAACCGTAGAAGGGATTCCAGTGGTCCCATAGGTGTCGTTTCCCACCGACATCTTAGGCGCGCCAGGTAGGGGGCGCAATTGTGAGAATCTGGCCTAGCAGCCAACCTAGCTGTTCTACATCGCCATGGCTCCTAAGAAGAAGACGACCACGGCGATCGGTTCGTCCGGGACCGGGTTGGTACCGGCGCGGACCGGTAGCGGGCCAGTCGCGAAGAGAACCCATGGCGCGGCCTGCGAAGATCTACATCACCCTGATGGTCCAGGCTTGGCTAGTGGTTTCGCTCGCACACCAGGCGACGAGCCACCAGCCGCGGGCTGCAGAGGTTGAGTCGGCCCCCCTACAGGCAGCGCGGGGCCCTCCAGGGGCGCCGCCGTCCTGCCAAGTGGCGGCACGGCGACCTCCAAGACGCCGACACTGGCGCCCACGGCGCGCTCCTCTCAGGTTGTGCGTGATGAGCAGCGTCACCCTGCTGGTGACCCTGCGCGCCACCCTGGGAAAAGTCCCGTGCGCCCATCACATGAAGAAGAGGGCCAGCATGCGCACCGAGGTGCTTATGGAGATGGCGAATAGCTGCAGAGCCGTGACGCAGCTCCTTCTAACGCGGTTAGAAGCTGAGGCGCATCGCGGTCCACCCAGCTCTCGGCGCCACCCATGCCAACGGAAGCCCTAGCGCGCGCAGCTGCTCCTCGATTTTCCTCCAGCCGCGGAGAAGCTCGACGAGTGGAGGGCCACCGTGCGGAGCCTCGTCGGCATCGGCAACAACGATGAGTTGCGGACGGCGAGACCCGTAGGCCATCGCTCCACCGGGCTAGCGCATGCCAGCGAAGACCATGCTGGAGGCGATGCAGCCACGATGCACTCCCCTCCTCCGCCCCGGCCACATCGGGCGTCGGTTCGTCGCGACAACGCTCGAAACGATATCTCCATCGCGTCATCCGAACCGTGAACCAACCGCGATCACCGTCAAGTCCTTCGGGAGCGGGCTCATTAGGATGCTCGAACTACCATCGAGCACCAACGTGACGCGCGCCACCAATCGGACAGGCGGGCGGGACCCGCTATGGACCGCCCAGCGCCGGGAGGCTACGGTGCATACCTTACGAGGTGGGTTGTCCGGCCTTCACCCGTGAGCTCTGACAGTTCCAGTGGCCCTCCCACCGTACGTTCAAGCCCGACGTTGGTGAGAAGTACAATGGAAAGACTCACCCGTTAGAGTTCCTCAGCATCTACACCATCACGATGCAAGCTGCTGGGGCCCGCGATGATAAGGTGCTTGCCAACTACTTCTCATTGGCACTCAAGCCTAATGTTATGTCATGGTTGATGCACTTGCCGGTGGATTCCATCTCTTCTTGGGAGGATATGTGCCATGAGTTTGTTGGAGCCTTACCGGAGGTCATTAGGCTCATGGCTAGGCGATTGATTTACACATCATCCCCCAGAAGGAAGGGGAGAACTTGCGCAAGTACATCCAAAGGTTAAGCCGAGTGCAGTACAACATCCCAGACGTTCATCCTGCCGCCGTGATCAGTGCTTTCCATCAGAATGTGCGTAATCGTAAGATCCGTGAAGAGCTGGCGATGAACAAGATCAGAGATATGGCCGAACTTTATGTTCTGGCCGATCGGTGCGCTCGTGCTGAAGAGGGAAGGAAGTACCCCGGCGAAGACGCCGGTGTGGAAACCGACTCCACAGATGACACCGTCACCCCAGCGAAGATGGCCCGATGCCGTAACAGGAAGCACAAGGGTAAGGCTGTGCTTGCCGTCGAGGGATCCGACGACACCGGCGCCACCAAGAAGACCAAGGTGAGCGACCCCGGCAAGGAGGTTGCCGGGTGTGATGCTTGCTAGGCCTTGGCAGCTACCGACAAGCCAGGAGGCTCCGACAAGCAGTACTGCAAGATCCACCGCACTAAGGGCCATGATCTCCAAAACTGCCGGCAGGTAGAGTTGCTCGCCGAGAAGCAGAAAGCCGAGTATGAGCGGCGGGACAAGGATAAAGGCCCAGATGGTGCCGAGGGGTCCGACAAGAAACGTGGCGGCCAAGGAGGACACTGCGGCAAGGATAATCAGCAAGAGAGGCCCGCCCGGGGCTGCGACAAGAAGCAGGAAGACGATGATCATGACGAGGACGATCAGTCCGGCGACCACGAGTTTCAGAAAGCCATAGAGGCCATGTGGGTCGATGGTGCTGCCTTGCTGCATACGTCCCACCGCCAACTCAACCAGTGGGCGCGTGAGATCACGACGGTGGAGCCATCGTTCAACACACGGAAGCCACTAAAATGGTCCAGCACGCCCATCATCTTCGACACCGAGGACCACCCTAACCACACCACTGCGGTCGGGTGCTTGCCGTTGTTGGTTTCACCAACAATCCGCAACCTCAAGGTGACAAAGATGTTGGTTGACGGCGGGGCCGGCCTGAACTTGATCTCGCCTGTTGTGGTCAGAAGGCTGCAGATCCCCGACGGAGACCTCGAGGAGATGGGCACGTTCCAAGGGGTTAACCCTGGGAGGAGCCAGCCAAAGGGAAAGGTCACACTGCCCGTGACATTCGGAGGCGAGCTGAACCACAGGACGGAAAGGATTGTTTCCGATGTAGCCGAGATCCCCTTGCCTTACAACGGGATCCTCGGCCGCCCGACACTAGCCAAGTTCATCGAGGCTTCACACTACGCCTACAACATGCTGAAGAAGCCTGGGCCGATGAACATCATCACCATCCCCTCCGACAAGAAAGATGCGCTGATCTGCGCCGACCAACTCTACCGGGAAGTAGTTGCATCAGCTGCCGCTAATGCACCTACTCCTGCCGACGGAACCCCGGGGGAGAAGAAGACCGGCGAGACCCCTCGCACCCACTCTGGCAAGCGCACCTCTTCAAGGTGTTGTTCTTCCGTTGAGAACGTGCCAGAGAGCTCCGCCACAAGAGCAAGAAGTCCAGAGACCAAGAAGGTGCCCGTCAAGGAGGACGGCATGGGGGGAGCGTTCACCATAAGCTCCACCCTCGATGGCAAATAGGAAAGTGAGCTCGTCACCTTCCTGTGGGCGAATGTCGATGTGTTTGCATGGGAAACCTCTGACATCCCCGGCGTTCCCAGGGAGGTGATTGAGCACCACCTTGCTATCTGTCCTCATGCGCGGCCCGTCAAGCAGAAGGTTAGGAAGCAAGCTCTAGAGAGGCAGGAGTTCATCACAAAGGAAATCAGAAAGCTAGAGGTGGTAGGCTTGGTGAGAGGAGTACTCCATCCGACGTGGTTGGCCAATCAGGTAGTGGTGCGCAAGGCAAATGGGAAGTGGAGGCTGTGTATTGACTACACAGACATCAATAAGGCCTGTCCAAAGAATCCCTTCCCGTTACCGCGCATCGACCAGATTGTTGAATCCACGGCTGGGTGTGACATGTTATCATTCCTTGACGCCTACTCGGGATACCACCAGATCTTCATGACAAAAGAAGACGAGGAAAAGACAGCATTCATCACCCCATGTGGTACATATTTCTTTTTACGGATGTCTTTCGGGTTGAAGAGTGCTGGCTCAACCTTTGCAAGAGCAGTCCAAATTGGTTTTGAGCCCCAGCTACATAGAAATATGGAAGCTTATATGGATGACATAGTGGTCAACACCAAGGACAAAGCAACACTTGTGCAAGATCTAGCGGAAACCTTTGGGAACCTGCGCAAGATCAACCTCAAATTGAACCCTGAGAAGTGTGTCTTCAGTGTCCCATCCAGCAAACTTCTCGGGTTCTTTGTGTCCCAGCGTGTCACAGCCCCAGATCGGCCTTGTTTGACTTTGATTGCTCATCATGTCATCATGTTTAAATTTCTAAGAAACTTGAAATGGGGATTGCATAAACCCTAGCATTCAAGGAATTCACTAGATTTACCTAAAATATTTTTTAGTAAGTCCAAATGGCTTTCAAAAATGTTCATCAATTATGGTAAATACTGTAAACAGTAGCCAGAGGTGATGCACATTTTTCCATGACATATTTGGGCTCTGAATTAAATCATATGGTATTTTCATTTGGGCATTTGAATACTATTAAATATTTGAAATGCTCAAATAATCATAAACTAAAATGTTTACTGTTGGATATATTCTAAACAGTAGCCATGATTAGTTTCATGATTTTTGAAAGTGTCTGAGTATTTTTAATAAAGCCCTAAAATTTACAGAATAATAAAAAACTGAAATAATTAGAAAAAGGAGAGAGAGAAACCTACCCGGCCCAGCTCCTCCAGCCACTTACCTGGCGCCACCAACCAGCCCAGCACGGCCCAGCCCACTGCCGCTTCCCCCCTGTCGCCTTCCTCCTCGCGCCAGTAGGCAGGGGCGCGTGCCCGGCGCGCGTGGCCACACGCCGGCCACCTCCTCCCTGCCTGGCTGCCTCCTCCTCTCCCTGGACGTCTCCCGCAGCTCCACGCCAGCCCCTGGAACCCCCCTCGCACTCTCCCTCGTCCTCATCTCCCCCTCTGTCTCTCTCTCCCGCGATCGCCGTGACCGCCCGAGAACACCGACGAGCACCCCCGTGACCACCGGCCACCCCTCGCCCTGCCGTTGAGCCCAGAGGCTCGGCCGCAACCTCTTCTCCCTCCTCGCCGAGCTACATGAGCCAGGACGGCCCCAAGACGACGCCTGTGGCCTTCTTCCCCGACCACGGCCGCCGGATGCCGCCGTGCGATTCGTCGTCTTTGCCGCCTTCCCGAGTCCGCTGAGCTACTCATCGACCTCGCCGTGAGCTCCTCTGCCGAACCCCTCTCTCACCGTGCTTTATTTCCCGCTGTAGCCGTGCTAACCACCGCGGCCGAGAGCTTCTCGCCGCCGGCCATGGCGTGGCTGTGGCCACAGCCACCGCAGCTCGCTCCCGAGCCCACCGTCGTGCTCACCGCAACCTCAGTAGCCCGTAGCCACCACCAGCTCCTCCCGTCGTGCCTCCTAGCGACGACCCCGAGCTCGCCCGAGCTTCGGCAGCCGCCAACGTCGTCGCCGGCGTCTTTTCCGACCATCCCGAGCCCAACCGCCACCACCACTCGATGTGCGAGCTCCCCAGCTACGCGTAGCGCATCTCCATCGTCGATTTGGTCGACGAAGGACCAAATCCGAGCCTCGCCGCCGTGTCTAGCCTCGCCGGCGTCGAGTCGCCAGCGGGTTTGACCCCGCTGACCAGGGGTTTGACGTCCCTGGGATTAACACTTGTGGGCCCTACACCTGACAAGATTAGTTTAGGACTAATTACCCCTGCTGACACTGACAGTGGGCCCCGTGGCTATTAATTTGATTAGTTAGAATTAATATATGTAAAATTATCAGAAAAATTCAAGGAATCCATCTGTACCATTTTCATGCATGTTTGAACAATGTTTGTCCTCTGTTTTGGACAGAACAAATAAATGGCATTTAAACTCTCACATATGGAGTTTGAATTTGAATCTTGTATTCAAACCAACCCCATTTAACTTGTTGCTAGATGCATTAGCCCAAAACACATTCATATTGCCATGTCATAGCATGCATCATACTGTGCATTGCATTGATCGTGTTTCTTCTGTGTTTGCCGGTGTTGTTCCCCCTCGGTAGACGTTGTACCGACGATGTGATCGTTGACACTGATGAAGACTCAATGCTATCTTCAGAAGTGTCAGGCAAGCAAAACCCCCTTGTTCATTCTGATACAATCCTACTCTCTCGGCCTGCTCTCTTTTACTGCATTAGGACAACAACGAGTCATTTGTTACTTGCTGCGGTAGCTGAACCCCTTTATCCTCTGCATGACCTGTCATTGCCACAGTAAATAGATGAAACCCACTAGTATGAGTAGGAGTTGCTTGAGCCCTGTTGTGCCTACTCATTCATGTTTGTTTGTCATGCCTGCTACTGCTTAGAGTTGAGTCAGGTCTGATTCATCGGGAATGAATCAGAGGTGTGTGAACATGTCCTACTGTGTGTGAGCTAAGTCGTGAACACGATTTGGTAAAGGTAGCGGTGAGAGGCCATGTAGGAGTACATGGTGGGTTGTCTCATTGAAGCCGTCCTTAGAACTGAGTTCTGTGTTTGTGATCCATGATTCAGCTACTACCATGCATTGGGCCCTGAGATATGACCCCGCTCGGCTTCTTAATCACCCTTGTCCTCTGTCCCGGAGTTGTAAGTAGTTTCTGGTGTTTGTAGTATGCTGGAGGCCGTGGGCAGCGCTGACCGGAGGGGTGGGCTGTGATGCGGTAGGCACGTGGCCGGGTATACCAGGCGCCCGTTTGGTGTCATGGAACCCTGTTCACATCGTTTGGGGCTGTGAGTGAAACCCCGGCCGGATCTCCTCATGGATGGAACCCGAATAGGCGATAAACCTGGACTAGAGACTTGAGTGTTTAGGTAGGTCGTGGTCTACACCCACGTCGGCTTTCGCTTGAAGTCTGCCGAGCACATGTCGTGTGCAGACGCTAAGTGGTGGAAACATGTATGAAGAAGTACACCCCTGCAGGGTTAACATCATCTATTCGAATAGCCGTGTCTGCGGTAAAGGACTTCTGGGTTGCTTATATCAGTTCATAGACAAGTGAAGTGGATACTCTAAAATACGCAAGATAAGTGTGAGTGCTATGGATGGCGTTCTCGTAGGGAGACGGGAGCGGATCCATAGTGGTGTATTGATATGGTGATTATGTGGACTCGTGTGCGCCAGCTCAAAAGAGTTGCTTGCAGTCGTAGTTTAGAATAGCCACCGAGTCAAAGCTGGCTTGCTGCAGTTAAACCCCACCATCCCCTTTGTTGATAATGAAGCATATGTAGTTAGTTCTGATGTAAGTCTTGCTGGGTACATTTGTACTCACGTTTGCCTATTTTATGTTTTGCAGAGAGATTTCGGTCTCGCTAGTAGTTCCGCGTGGACTTCGACGTTTAGCTTGTTACCTCAGCTACGATCTTGTGCCCTCGGCAGGATCTGGTAGATAGTCAGGCTTCTCAGCCTTTTTCATTTGTAGATGCCTATACTCAGACATGTTAAGCTTCCGCTTGTGCTTTGATTTGTATGCTCTGAATGTTGGGTCATGAGTGTCACAGCCCCAGATCGGCCTTGTTTGACTTTGATTGCTGATCATGTCATCATGTTTAAATTTCTAAGAAACTTGAAATGGGGATTGCCTAAACCCTAGCATTAAAGGAATTCACTAGATTTACCTAAAATATTTTTCAGTAAGTCCAAATGGCTTTCAAAAATGTTCATCAATTATGGTAAATACTGTAAACAGTAGCCAGAGGTGATGCACATTTTTCCATGACATATTTGGGCTCTGAATTAAATCATATGGTATTTTCATTTGGGCATTTGAATACTATAAAATATTTGAAATGCTCAAATAATCATAAACTAAAATGTTTACTGTTGGATATATTCTAAACAGTAGCCATGATTAGTTTCATGATTTTTGAAAGTGTCTGAGTATTTTTAATAAAGCCCTAAAATTTACAGAATAATAGAAAACTGAAATAATTAGAAAAAGGAGAGAGAGAAACCTACCCGGCCCAGCTCCTCCAGCCACTTACCTGGCGCCACCAACCAGCCCAGCACGGCCCAGCCCACCACCGCTTCCCCCCTGTCGCCTTCCTCCTCGCGCCAGTAGGCAGGGGCGCGTGCCCGGCGCGCGTGGCCACACGCCGGCCACCTCCTCCCTGCCTGGCTGCCTCCTCCTCTCCCTGGACATCTCCCGCAGCTCCACGCCACCCCCTGGAACCCCCCTCGCACTCTCCCTCGTCCTCATCTCCCCCTCTGTCTCTCTCTACCGCGATCGCCATGACCGCCCGAGAACACCGACGAGCACCCCCGTGACCACCGGCCACCCCTCGCCCTGCCGTTGAGCCCAGAGGCTCGGCCGCAACCTCTTCTCCCTCCTCGCCGAGCTACATGAGCCAGGACGGCCCCAAGACGACGCTTGTGGCCATCTTCCCCGACCACGGCCGCCGGATGCCGCCGTCCGATTCGTCGTCTTCGCCGCCTTCCCGAGTCCGCTGAGCTACTCATCGACCTCGCCGTGAGCTGCTCTACCGAACCCCTCTCTCCCCGTGCTTTATTTCCCGCTGTAGCCGTGCTAACCACCGCGGCCGAGAGCTTCTCGCCGCCGGCCATGGCGTGGCCGTGGCCACAGCCACCGCAGCTCGCTCCCGAGCCCACCGTCATGCTCACCGCAACCTCAGTAGCCCGTAGCCACCACCAGCTCCTCCTGCCGTGCCTCCTAGCGACGACCCCGAGCTCGCCCGAGCTCCGGCAGCCGCCAACGTCGTCGCCGGCGTCTTTTCCGACCATCCCGAGCCCAACCGGCACCACCACTCGATGCGTGAGCTCCCCAGCTACGCGTAGCGCATCTCCGCCGTCGATTTGGTCGACGGAGGACCAAATCCGAGCCTCGCCACCGTGTCTCGCCTCGCCGGTGTCGAGTCGCCGGCGGGTTTGACCCCGCTGACCAGGGGTTTGACCTCCCTGGGATTAACACTCGTGGGCCCTGCACCTGACAAGATTAGTTTAGGACTAATTACCCCTGCTGACACTGACAGTGGGCCCCGTGGCTATTAATTTGATTAGTTAGAATTAATTAACTCTGTTAGTCACTTATGTCACTGACGTGTGGACCCCGCTGGTCAGGTTTGACCCGGACCAGCCCCTGTTGACCTGCTGACGTCATGCCAACGTCATGCTCACGCAGTAAACCCTTTTCTGGATTTTAAATAAATCTAAACGATTTATTTATTTCAGAAAATAGCTAAAACTTCTAAAAATCATAGTAATTCAACCGTGACTCCAAATCAAACAAATTATATATGTAAAATTATCAGAAAAATTCAAGGAATCCATCTGTACCATTTTCATGCATGTTTGAATAATGTTTGTCCTCTGTTTTGGACAAAACAAATAAATGGCATTTAAACTCTCACATATGGAGTTTGAATTTGAATCTTGTATTCAAACCAACCCCATTTAACTTGTTGCTAGATGCATTAGCCCAAAACACATTCATATTGCCATGTCATAGCATGCATCATACTGTGCATTGCATTGATCGTGTTTCTTCTGTGTTTGCCGGTGTTGTTCCCCCTCGGTAGACGTTGTACCGACGATGTGATCGTTGACACTGATGAAGACTGAATGATATCTTCAGAAGTGCCAGGCAAGCAAAACCCCCTTGTTCATTCCGATACAATCCTACTCTCTCGCCCAGCTCTCTTTTACTGCATTAGGACAACAACGAGTCATTTGTTACTTGCTGCGGTAGCTGAACCCCTTTATCCTCTGCATGACCTGTCATTGCCACAGTAAATAGATGAAACCCACTAGTATGAGTAGGAGTTGCTTGAGCCCTGTTGTGCCTACTCATTCATGTTTGTTTGTCATGCCTGCTACTGCTTAGAGTTGAGTCAGGTCTGATTCATCGGGAATGAATCAGAGGTGTGTGAACATGTCCTACTGTGTGTGAGCTAAGTCGTGAACACGATTTGGTAAAGGTAGCGGTGAGAGGCCATGTAGGAGTACATGGTGGGTTGTCTCATTGAAGCCGTCCTTAGAACTGAGTTCTGTGTTTGTGATCCATGATTCAGCTACTACCATGCATTGGGCCCTGAGATATGACCCCGCTCGGCTTCTTAATCACCCTTGTCCTCTGTCCCGGAGTTGTAAGTAGTTTCTGGTGTTTGTAGTATGCTGGAGGCCGTGGGCAGCGCTGACCGGAGGGGTGGGCTGTGATGCGGTAGGCACGTGGCCAGGTATACCGGGCGCCCGTTTGGTGTCACGGAACCCTGTTCACATCGTTTCGGGCTATGAGCGAAACCCCGGCCGGATCTCCTCATGGATGGAACCCGAATAGGCGATAAACCTGGACTAGAGACTTGAGTGTTTAGGTAGGTCATGGTCTACACCCACGTCGGCTTTCGCTTGAAGTCTGCCGAGCACATGTCGTTTGCAGACACTAAGTGGTGGAAACATGTATGAAGAAGTACACCCCTGCAGGGTTAACATCATCTATTCGAATAGCCGTGTCCGCGGTCAAGGACTTCTGGGTTGCTTATATCAGTTCATAGACAAGTGAAGTGGATACTCTAAAATACGCAAGATAAGCGTGAGTGCTATGGATGGCGTTCTCGTAGGGAGACGGGAGCGGATCCATAGTGGTGTATTGATATGGTGAATATGTGGACTCGTGTGCGCCACCTCAAAAGAGTTGCTTGCAGTCGTAGTTTAGGATAGCCACCGAGTCAAAGCTGGCTTGCTGCAGTTAAACCCCACCATCCCCTTTGGTGATAATGAAGCATATGTAGTTAGTTCTGATGTAAGTCTTGCTGGGTACATTTGTACTCACGTTTGCCTATTTCATGTTTTGCAGAGAGATTTCGGTCTTGCTAGTAGTTCCGCGTGGACTTCGACGTTTAGCTTGTTACCTCAGCTACGATCTTGTGCCCTCGGCAGGATCTGGTAGATAGTCAGGCTTCTCAGCCTTTTTCATTTATATATGTCTGTACTCAGACATGTTAAGCTTCTGCTTGTGCTTTGATTTGTATGCTCTGAATGTTGGGTCATGAGACCCCTGTTTTTAATATCTTGCTCCTCGGAGCCTAATGAATACATACTTGGGTCGTAGAGTCATGTTGTGATGCCATGTTGTATTTGCACATATCGAGCATATTGTGTGTATGTTATTGAAATGCTTGGTATGTGTGGGATCTGACTATCTAGTTGTTTATCCTTAGTAGCCTCGCTTACCGGGAAATGTCTCCTAGTGTTTCCACTAAGCCATGGTAGCTTGCTACTGCTCCGGAACACTTAGGCTGGCCGGCATGTGTCCTTCTTCGTTCCTGTGTCTGTCCCTTCGGGGAAATGTCACGCATTGAGTACCGGAGCCCTATTAGCCCGCTACAGCCCGGTTTACAGGAGTCCTGCTAGCCCAGTGCTACAGCCCGGACCCACTTGCTGATGACCGACACGTTCGATGCTGGGTCATGGATGCCTGTCCCTGTAAGTCTGTGCCACTTTGGGTTTACGACTAGTCATGTCAGCCTGGGCTCCTTATCATATGGATGCTAGCGACATCATTATATACGTGAGCCAAAAGGCGCAAACGGTCCCGGGCAAAGGTAAGGCGACACCCGTGGGAATACCGTGCTTGAGGCCGCAAAGTGATATGAGGTGTTACAGGCTAGATCGATGTGACATTGAGTCGGGATCCTGACAGGTTTGGTATCAGAGCTTGACTGCATGTAGGATTACCAAGCCAAACTGGTCGAAGTTGAGTCTAGAAATTCTTTAGTTATATAAGGGAATTGATTGTGGGATGGAACGTAAGGCTCTTTTTACTCCTTATACCTCATGGCCTTTTGATCTGAGTCATCATCTTCTCTTCTACGGGGATTAAGAACTAGGCTTTCTCTTCTTTCTGTCAGGATCACGTGTTACTAATCCGTAGACTTATAGAATTGTTGGACTTAAGCCTCTATTCAGTCTCTACTACTTCCGTCCGTTAACTGTTGATCTCGAAACCTTGATATTGTGCTTCCGAGTGGTTATGCCACCATTTTTGTGAATGTCTCAAATCTTTTCTGAGCATTTACAGCCGTTATGCTGTCCGAGTCATCCCAGGTTTCTAAACAGTCTGATGCATTTGCAAATCCCTTCTTCCCGTTCCCGATGTCCTTTTGGTCAGATTAATCACACAAATTAGTGAGTTGAGGTACTTTATTGCCTCGACATATATGTTGGAGTTAATAATTATGACCCTAAGTGCTTAGGGGATCATCTAGTGGTCTAGCCATGATCTGTGTTTCCAGTGTGATGATTCTGGCCGTCATTATCGAAAGCATCCCGTGATGCCATTTAGTTAGTAGGCATTCTATTTCTGGGTTCTGAACCCGAGATTCACCCCATTTATCTCATGTTGATAGTGTTGCTAGTTCCTTTAGGAAATTAGTAACTTTTGCATTAGTCCTCGAGGTCCATGGTATTTTCCTTCTTCCAAATACTATGAACCATTCAGGTAGAAGTTATTTGAACCAAAAGATCACAATCAGAGTACTCTTGAGGAGTTCTCCATTCATAAATCGTGACTCTGCCAGTCCTACCTCTCTGCGTGGGTTATCCGGAAGAAACATATTGAACTTGGTTCGACATACTAATCTATGCATCCACAACTCAGAAAATTATATGTTCTTTGAGTTGTCCCTCTTAGTTGTATTCTAACCCTGGTCTATCATTTGATAGCCAAGATTATGCGTGCATTCCTATTACTCTTGTGGTCCGTCAAGCCATTCTACTCCGGAATGACTAGGAGAAACAAACTCCAGTACCTTGTCCATTTCCAGGATTGGGTCAAAGCAGTCGTACTCCGCAGATCAAATTGCTAATCCTGCTTTTGCTCTGTTCCACCTTGGAGCATTACCATCTTTATATCAAGAATGTCATGGGAATTGCACACCATCCTATGAACTCTTGGTACAGTGATACTTCTTGCCATCATTGTTCATTCCTCGGTTTCCGTGTTTTTGTAACCGGAATGCCGACAAGTGAATCGTGGTGTGTGAAATCAATACTCCTAGCAACCTTGTTGCTTGGTAGTTAAATGGACAATAACCTCATTCTTAACGTGTTGGTTCTTGAATCATCATTCTAAGATTGATCGTGCTACCTTGTCCATCTTCCTGGTGCATATTTCGATTGATGAGTTAGGATTTTGTCAAGTCATCGCTCATTTGATCATATCGTCTTGCCCTGAAAAGCAAGATTGTTCTCGATCTTAGTAACATATCGGTGGTTCGTGATTTTCCGAATATCTTCTCGAAAGTATCACCAGGTTGTCACCTGACTGTTATGTTGAGCTCGTGATCAAGTTGGTTTATCCTGTAAACCACCCTTTCTCCAAGAATCCGTGTTGGATACCCCTGAGCTAGTTGGTTAAGCTATGCATCAACTTGGAGAGTTGGAAGATAGAAGCTTGTCCGATATAGTTCATTATAAGGGATGTTCTTTATGTGTGTGTTGAAGAAAGTTGATATTTCATCGACTGACCCTCGTGATCAGTTAATGGACCTATCATCTTGTCCAACCTTTGATTTGGGTGTGGGCTATCCTCAAATCAAGTCAGAACCAACGATGTTCGTAATGTTGTCTTACTCGTGGTTTTTCCTCGAGCATACACCATTATATTCTTTGGTCTGACCAATGCTATCACCGTGTTCACTTAACTATGGAATTCCTTTTAAAAGGAAACCCGGATGAATTGTTGTTGAGCCCATTGACAACATCCTTATCTCCTCCATGATTTTGTTGAACATTAAGCTAGTGTTGGAAACCTTTGAAAACATTTCTTCATGCTAGTTCATGGAGCATATGTTCGGATGTAAGAAGTGACTTCCTCCAGTTCATGTGCATTTGATGCAAGTTGCCACCGTGGATTCGAGAAAGTCAATGTTGTTTCCTTTGGAATCATCCCAAATCAGTCATGCATACGTGCGAAGTATTCTGTGGTTCGGAGACTTGCAACCTCCATTCTATATGTGTCCCTAGCACACCAAGCCACCGACTGATTTGTTCAAGGAGAAGAAGTTCCTTCTTAAGAGCATGCCTTATGCAAGGACTTCGATATCCTTGTTGATGGTTTCCCCACCTGAACTCGGTAGTGTTTTATTATAAGACTACTTTGTGGTCATGCTTGTCTTGGACAACATGTTCACATGTTGTAGCAGAACCAGCTCATGTTTTGGAGCTTGCTATCGTAATTCATATCCCGAGAATCTTGCAACGTCATCTCGTGGATTTGTGTTGCAAACTTTCATTTTTCTTCCTAGACTCGATGAGTCTGGAATATCCTGACACCAACCAGATCTGAATCTCAGGCAGATGTGATGGTTGGAACATTTCCCAAGAACTATAATACTGGTCTCACGATAATCGGTAAAGTGGATGTCGTGGCCAACACACCCCGCCGGAAGACCTATTGTTGTAGTATCTTGATTGAAGAAGTTGGCCACCTCCCCATAAGGATCTCATAGAACTTATTCTAGTAGTTGTTCCTTATGGATTTTTGTGTTTCCAAAGTCCGACCTTTACCTGATGTTCTAGATGTCAAACCATATCTATGAATGGATTATGCTATCACATCAAGGAGAACATTAGAAGTGGAGTGCTAAATGTCTCTCGGTCGATCATCTAGATTTTGATCCCTTTGGCCTCGCTAAGGTGAAATCTGAGAAGGTTATCTTCCCTTGCATCTGCATCATCCATCGTTGTTCATCATGGTAGTACATTGTGTTGCCAGGATCCTTGACACGGATATTGGTAAAATCTTGATGATTATGGAAATGCTCAAGTTCTTGAGAGCACGCGCAAGTGCTAGGTTTGATCGTCAGCATTAACTGTATAGTACTCTCAGTTTCCTCGGCAATGCTATGACCTTTTCAAACAGTGAATTCACTCTCTATTGTTGGGTTCTTCCCCAGTTACCAGAATCATTCCCAACATTTGCATTTTGTTCCCAGCTTGCACCGCCAATGTGCCATTCTACCATGGGTCTCTTCCATTTCCGGTGGTAAGCAAATTCATCCATTACGTTGTCTTCAACAGGGTAATCCACTTCATCCAAGTCCGAGTATGCCATTCTACCGACCCCTCCAGACGATCGCTCAAGAATTGCCTTAGGCTGGTTTAAAGAGTTTCAATGATCTCTGAATCAAAGGTAATTCTTTTTGCCACATAAGGGGATATATCTACGAGTCACCATCCCTAAGGTGCCTCGTCGTGGTATCATGGCAACTCAACTCCTCGCTACGTTGACAATCGTTTACCACCTTTTTAAGTGTGGAATTGTTGTCTACCTAGTGAACCCTCGTCATCTGTTCCACTCCATCCCTCTAGAGATGTCCTTCGTCTCTCAGCTCAAGAGATGTTGCTATGTCTCATTCCGTGAGTTAATCCTGAGTTGTTCGACCTTCGAGAAGAACGATTCTTTTGGGGGTTTTCCTTCCTCTCGTTGTCATGATAGTTGGAGTTCTCGGAGCAAGACATCAACATAATGATGGTGATCAAATCAACACTCTTATGGAGTGCACCCTGGATCGTGAAGATTATGTTAGTTGGCGTTTTCCCTTCGTTTTACCCTACGCTTGAATCTCGGGTCAAGATTCTTGTTTAGTGGGGGTGAGCTGTGACAGCCCCAGATCGGCCTTGTTTGACTTTGATTGCTCATCATGTCATCATGTTTAAATTTCTAAGAAACTTGAAATGGGGATTGCCTAAACCCTAGCATTAAAGGAATTCACTAGATTTACCTAAAACATTTTTCAGTAAGTCCAAATGGCTTTCAAAAATGTTCATCAATTATGGTAAATACTGTAAACAGTAGCCAGAGGTGATGCACATTTTTCCATGACATATTTGGGCTCTGAATTAAATCATATGGTATTTTCATTTGGGCATTTGAATACTATAAAATATTTGAAATGCTCAAATAATCATAAACTAAAATGTTTACTGTTGGATATATTCTAAACAGTAGCCATGTTTAGTTTCATGATTTTTGAAAGTGTCTGAGTATTTTTAATAAAGCCCTAAAATTTACAGAATAATAGAAAACTGAAATAATTAGAAAAAGGAGAGAAAGAAACCTACCCGGCCCAGCTCCTCCAGCCACTTACCTAGCGCCACAAACCAGCCCAGCATGGCCCAGCCCACCGCCGCTTCCCCCCCTGTCGCCTTCCTCCTCGCGCCAGTAGGCAGGGGCGCGTGCCCGGCGCGCGTGGCGACACGCTGGCCACCTCCTCCCTACCTGGCTGCCTCCTCCTCTCCCTGGACGTCTCCCGCAGCTCCACGCCACCCCCTGGAACCCCCCTCGCACTCTCCCTCGTCCTCATCTCCCCCTCTGTCTCTCTCTCCCGCGATCGCCGTGACCGCCCGAGAACGCCGACGAGCACCCCCGTGACCACCGGCCACCCCTCGCCCTGCCGTTGAGCCCAGAGGCTCGGCCGCAACCTCTTCTCCCTCCTCGCCGAGCTACATGAGCCAGGACGGCCCCAAGACGATGCCTGTGGCCTTCTTCACCGACCACGGCCGCCGGATGCCCCCGTCCGATTCGTCGTCTTCGCCGCCTTCCCGAGTCCGCTGAGCTACTCATCGACCTCGCCGTGAGCTCCTCTGCCGAACCCCTCTCTCCCCGTGCTTTATTTCCCGCTGTAGCCGTGCTAACCACCGCGGCCGAGAGCTTCTCGCCGCCGGCCATGGCATGGCCATGGCCACAGCCATCGCAGCTCGCTCCCGAGCCCACTGTTGTGCTCACCGCAACCTCAGTAGCCCGTAGCCACCACCAGCTCCTCATGCCGTGCCTCCTAGCGACGACCCCGAGCTCGCCCTAGCTCCGGCAGCCGCCAACGTCGTCGCCGGCGTCTTTTCCGACCATCCCGAGCCCAACCGCCAACGTCGTCGCCGGCGTATTTTCCGACCATCCAGAGCCCAACCGCCACCATCACTCGATGCGCGAGCTCCCCAGCTACGCGTAGCGCATCTCCGCCGTCGATTTGGTCGATGGAGGACCAAATCCGAGCCTCGACGCCGTGTCTGGCCTCGCCAGCGTCGAGTCGCCGGCGGATTTGACCCCGCTGACTAGGGGTTTGACCTCCCTGGGATTAACACGCGTGGGCCCTGCACCTGACAAGATTAGTTTAGGACTAATTACCCCTGCTGACACTGACAGTGGGCCCCGTGGCTATTAATTTGATTAGTTAGAATTAATTAACTCTGTTAGTCACTTGTGTCACTGACGTGTGGACCCCGCTGGTCAGGTTTGACCCGGACCAGCCCCTGTTGACCTGCTAACGTCATGCCAACGTCATGCTGACTCAGTAAACCCTTTTTTGGATTTTAAATAAATCTAAACGATTTATTTATTTCAGAAAATAGCTAAAACTTCTAAAAATCATAGTAATTCAACCGTGACTCCAAATCAAACAAATTATATATGTAAAATTATCAGAAAAATTCAAGGAATCCATCTGTACCATTTTCATGCATGTTTGAGCAATGTTTGTCCTCTTTTTTGGACAAAACAAATAAATGGCATTTAAACTCTCACATATGGAGTTTGAATTTGAATCTTGTATTCAAACCAACCCCATTTAACTTGTTGCTAGTTGCATTAGCCCAAAACAAATTCATATTGCCATGTCATAGCATGCATCATACTGTGCATTGCATTGATCATGTTTCTTCTGTGTTTGCCGGTGTTGTTCCCCCTCGGTAGACGTTGTACCGACGATGTGATCGTTGACACTGATGAAGAGTCAATGCTATCTTCAGAAGTGCCAGGCAAGCAAAACCCCCTTGTTCATTCTGATACAATCCTACTCTCTCGCCCTGCTCTCTTTTACTGCATTAGGACAACAACGAGTCATTTGTTACTTGCTGCGGTAGCTGAACCCCTTTATCCTCTACATGACCTGTCATTGCCACAGTAAATAGATGAAACCCACTAGTATGAGTAGGAGTTGCTTGAGCCCTGTTGTGCCTACTCATTCATGTTTGTTTGTCATGCCTGCTACTGCTTAGAGTTGAGTCAGGTCTGATTCATCGGGAATGAATCAGAGGTGTGTGAACATGTCCTACTGTGTGTGAGCTAAGTGGTGAACACGATTTGGTAAAGGTAGCAGTGAGAGGCCATGTAGGAGTACATGGTGGGTTGTCTCATTGAAGCCGTCCTTAGGAACTGAGTTCTATGTTTGTGATCCATGATTCAGCTACTACCATGCATTGGGCCCTGAGATATGACCCCGCTCGACTTCTTAATCACCCTTGTCCTCTGTCCAGGAGTTGCAAGTAGTTTCTGGTGTTTGTAGTATGCTGGAGGTCGTGGGCAGCGCTGACCGGAGGGGTGGGCTGTGATGCGGTAGGCACGTGGCCGGGTACACCGGGCGCCCGTTTGGTGTCACGGAACCCTGTTCACATCGTTTGGGGCTTTGAGCGAAACCCCGGCCGGATCTCCTCATGGATGGAACCCGAATAGGCGATAAACCTGGACTAGAGACTTGAGTGTTTAGGTAGGTCATGGTCTACACCCACGTCGGCTTTCGCTTGAATTCTGCCGAGCACATGTCGTGTGCAGACGCTAAGTGGTGGAAACATGTATGAAGAAGTACACCCCTGCAGGGTTAACATCATCTATTCAAATAGCCGTGTTCGCGGTAAAGGACTTCTGGGTTGCTTATATCAGTTCATAGACAAGTGAAGTGGATACTCTAAAATACGCAAGATAAGCGTGAGTGCTATGGATGGCGTTCTCGTAGGGAGACGGGAGCGGATCCATAGTGGTGTATTGATATGGTGAATATGTGGACTCGTGTGCGCCACCTCAAAAGAGTTGCTTGCAGTCGTAGTTTAGGACAACCACCGAGTCAAAGCTGGCTTGCTGCAGTTAAACCCCACCATCCCCTTTGTTGATAATGAAGCATACGTAGTTAGTTCTGATGTAAGTCTTGCTGGGTACATTTGTACTCACGTTTGCCTATTTTATGTTTTGCAGAGAGATTTCGGTCTCGCTAGTAGTTCCGCGTGGACTTCGACGTTTAGCTTGTTACCTCAGCTACGATCTTGTGCCCTCGGCAGGATCTGGTAGATAGTCAGGCTTCTCAGCCTTTTTCATTTGTAGATGTCTGTACTCAGACATGTTAAGCTTCCGCTTGTGCTTTGATTTGTATGCTCTGAATGTTGGGTCATGAGACCCCTGTTTGTAATATCTCGCTCCTCGGAGCCTAATGAATACATACTTGGGTCGTAGAGTCATGTTGTGATGCCATGTTGTATTTGCACATATCGAGCATATTGTGTGTATGTTATTGAAATGCTTGGTATGTGTGGGATCTGACTATCTAGTTGTTTATCCTTAGTAGCCTCGCTTACCGGGAAATGTCTCCTAGTGTTTCCACTGAGCCATGGTAGCTTGCTACTGCTCCGGAACACTTAGGCTGGCCGGCATGTGTCCTTCTTCGTTCCTGTGTCTGTCCCTTCGGGGAAATGTCACGCATTGAGTACCGGAGCCCTGTTAGCCCGCTACAGCCCGGTTTACCGGAGTCCTGCTAGCCCAGTGCTACAGCCCGGACCCACTTGCTGATGACCGACACGTTCGATGCTGGGTCATGGATGCCTGTCCCTGTAAGTCTGTGCCACTTTGGGTTTACGACTAGTCATGTCAGCCCGGGCTCCTTATCATATGGATGCTAGCGACATCATTATATACGTGAGCCAAAAGGCGCAAACGGTCCCGGGCAAAGGTAAGGCGACACCCGTGGGAATACCGTGCGTGAGGCCGCAAAGTGATATGAGGTGTTACAGGCTAGATCGATGTGACATTGAGTCGGGATCCTGACAATGAGACCCCTATTTGTAATATCTCGCTCCTCGGAGCCTAATGAATACATTCTTGGGTCGTAGAGTCATGTTGTGATGCCATGTTGTATTTGCACATATCGAGCATATTGTGTGTATGTTATTGAAATGCTTGGTATGTGTGGGATCTGACTATCTAGTTGTTTATCCTTAGTAGCCTCGCTTACCGGGAAATGTCTCCTAGTGTTTCCACTGAGCCATGGTAGCTTGCTACTACTCCGGAACACTTAGGCTGGCCGGCATGTGTCCTTCTTCGTTCCTGTGTCCGTCCCTTCGGGGAAATATCACGCATTGAGTACCGGAGCCCTATTAGCCCGCTACAGCCCGGTTTACAGGAGTCCTGCTAGCCCAGTGCTACAGCCCGGACCCACTTGCTGATGACCGACACGTTCGATGCTGGGTCATGGATGCCTGTCCCTGTAAGTCTGTGCCACTTTGGGTTTACGACTAGTCATGTCAGCCCGGGCTCCTTATCATATGGATGCTAGCGACATCATTATATACGTGAGCCAAAAGGTGCAAATGGTCCCGGGCAAAGGTAAGGCGACACCCGTGGGAATACCGTGCGTGAGGCCGCAAAGTGATATGAGGTGTTACAGGCTAGATCAATGTGACATTGAGTCGGGGTCCTGACACAGAGCGGGATTGAAGCAAACCCACCTAAGATCAAGGCCATCGAGCAGATTGAGGCACCCAAATGGATCAAGGACATGCGTCGGCTCACTGGTTGCATTGCCGCCATGAGCTGGTTCATCATTAAGTCCGCGGAGCGTGCCCTTCCTTTTTTCAAGATCTTGAAGAAGGCAGGGCCAGTGGAGTGGACCCCAGAGGCTGAGGCAGCTCTTCAAGATTTGAAGAGATACCTCTCCTCTACACCAGTGTTGGTCGCGCGCAAACCACAAGAACCGTTGCTTCTTTATCTAGCGGCAACAAATCAGGTGGTTACCTGTCACATCCCTAGCTTCTGGTAATGCACTAGGCTAGACCTCTTGCTGCATCATGTTTAAATTCAAATGAAACTTGAATTGAGGAATTTTCAAAGCCTCAGAAACCTCTAAAAATAACCAACATTTAAATTCTCTCAATGTGTCCAAGAAAATGTTCCTGATATCCTCTGGAAATATTGGCAAGAGGTAAAATCCAAACCAATAATTTTGGTGTCTCAGAAACATTTAATTTGGGGCATTTGAATTAAAGCAATAATTATTTGAATTGGATTTATATCTACTATTAAATAAATATAGGTCCAATAATTCTGAAATATTTTGTGGAGCATTGTTTTAATTCTTTTAGCTCCTAAAAATATTGTCAGAAGCAAAATAAATTGAATTGGTTTCAAAACCAAATTCAAAACAAACCTGCAAAATAGAAAACAGAGTTAAAACAAAACAGAGAGAAAAAAAATAAAGAAAGAGCAAGCCCACCTGGCCTTACCCGCGCAGCCACCAGAGCCGGCCCAGCTCCCCCCCCTGGCCGGCCCAGCCCACCAGCGCCTTCCCTGTCGTCTTCCTCCCTGGACAGGAGGACGAGCGCGTGCCCGCCGCGCGCTGGCCACGCGCCTCGCCAGCTCCTGCTTACCGCTCTCCCCCGACGCTCTAGACGCCCTGGACGTTGACACGCGGCCTCCCCGACCGCCCCTCACTCTCTCCCGAGCTCTCCCCCTCCTCTGTTTCTCTCCCCCTCTCGTGCCGAGCGCAGCCGTCGCCACCGACGCTGTTCGCCACGGCCACCGGCCACCCCTCGCCTCGCCGATGCCTCCAGAAGAACCGCCGCGCCTTCTTCTTCGTCTCCACCAACCCATGTGACGCTGGAAGCATCGGAGCGCCGTCCCCGACGTCTTCTTCCTCCTCGGGCCACCGAGATCGCCGGCGACCTCCCGTCGTCACCAGCCCCTCCCCGAGCCCGCCGTTCGCCTCGTCGCCACCGTTGTGAGCTCCTACGCCTCCCCTCCCTCTTTCCCCCTTCGATTGCGCCCTGTAGCCCCGATCCCACCGGAGCCGCGAGCTCGGCTCCGCCGGCGATGTCGCCGCCGTCACTGCAGACAGCAAGGCTCGAAACCGAGCACGGCACCGTGCTCCTAGCATCCTCAGGAGCTCGGCGAGCCCCTTAACCACCCCTCCCGTCCTCTGTGGCCTCGCCCCGCTCGAACCCGAAGCTCCGGCCGCCGCCGCAAGCCCCACTCCGGCGAGCGCTGACCACCCCGCATCCTTCCGTCGCCTTCTCCGGATGCGCACGAGCACTAGGAACCCACAGAGCCTCTCCGCGCGGCGTTTGGATGCCGGAGCAAGAAACCCGAGGGTCTCCGCCGTCTCGGCCTCGCTGGCGTCAAGCCGCCGGCGGGTTAGGCCCCGCTGACCAGGGGTTTGACCCCCCCTGGGTCGATGACAGGTGGGGCCAGCCCCCCCTGTTAATTAGTTTAGTCTATTTTAACTAATTACCCCTCTACTGACACTGACATGCGGGCCCAGGCTCTAATTAAATTAGGTTAGTTAGTTAGTCACTGACGTGTGGACCCCACACGTCAGGTTTGACTCTGGGCGACCCAGTTGACCTGCTGACGTCATGATGATGTCAGGCTGACGCAGTAAAGTATTTCTGGAATTAAATAAATTAGAAAATGATTTATTAATTCCAGAAAATAACTAAAACTTCAATAAATCATAGAAAATTAACCGTAACTCCAAATTAAATAAATTATATATGAAAAATTATCAGAAAAATTCAAGGAATCCATCTGTACCATTTTCATGCATGTTAGAACAACTTATCACTACTGTTTAGGGCAAATGAAGTAAATGACATTTAAATAACCACATATGGAGTTTGAATTTGAATCTTGTATTCAAACCAACTTCATTTAATCTGTTGCTAGTTGCATTAGCTCAAAACACATTCATTTTGCCATGTCATGATCATGCATCATATTGCGCATTGCATTGATTGTGTTCCTTTCTGTGTTGCCGGTATTTGTTCCCTCTCGATAGACGTGATACCGATGACGTGATCGTTGACACTGATGAAGACTCAATGTTATCTTCAGAAGTGCCAGGCAAGCAAAACCCCCCTTGTTCATTCCGATAAAATCCCACTCTCTCGCTCCTGCTCTCTTTTACTGCATTAGGACAACACCGATTCATCTGTTACTTGCTGCGGTAGCTGAACCCCTTTATCCTTTGCATGACCTGTCATTCCACAGTAAATAGATGAAACCCACTAGCATGAGTAGGAGTTGTTTGAGCCCTGTTGTGCCTACTCATTCTTGCTTGTTTGTCATGCCTGCTACTGCTTAGAGTTGAGTCAGGTCTGATTCATCGGGGATGAATCAGAGGTGTGTGAACATGTCCTACTGTGTGTGAGCTAAGTGTGTGAACACGATTTGGTAAAGGTGACGGTGAGAGGCCATGTAGGAGTACATGGTGGGTTGTCTCATTGCAGCCGTCCTCAGGAACTGAGTTCTGTGTTTGTGATCCATGATTCAGCTACTACCACGCATTGGGCCCGAAACCAATGGACCCTCTCGGCTTCTTAATCACCCTTGTCCTCTGTCCAGGAGTTGCAAGTAGTTTCTGGTGTTTGTAGTATGCTGGAGGCCGTGGACAACACTGACCGTAGGGGTGGGCTGTGATGCGGTAGGCACGTGGCCGGGTAAACCGGGCACCCGTTTGGTGTCACGGAACCCTGTACACATCGTTTGGGGCTGTGAGCGAAACTCCGGCCGGATCTCCTCATGGATGGAACCCGAATAGGCGATAAACCTGGACTAGAGACTTGAGTGTTTAGACAGGCCGTGGCCGACACCCACGTTGGGCTTCCGCTTGAAGGTTGCCGAGTACATGTCGTGTAAACGGCGGTAAGTGGTGAGAGCGTGTGTGAAGAAGTACACCCCTGCAGGGTTAACCTAATCTATTCGAATAGCCGTGTCCACGGAAAAGGACCTCTGGGTTGCTTATATCAGTTCATAGACAAGTGAAAGTGGATACTCTAAATTACGCAAGATAAGCGTGAGTGCTATGGATGGCGTTCTCGTAGGGAGACGGGAGCGGATCCATAGTGGAGTATTGATATGGTGAATATGTGGACTCGTGTGCGCCACCTCAAAAAAGTTACTCGCAGTCGTAGTTCAGGATAGCCACCGGGTCAAAGCTGGCTTGCTGCAGTTAAACCCCACCATCCCTTTGTTGATAATGATGCATATGTAGATAGTTCTGATGTAAGTCTTGCTGGGTACATTTGTACTCACGTTTGCCTATTTTATGTTTTTGCAGAGAGACTTCGGTCTCGCTAGTAGTTTCACGTGGACTTCAACGTTTAGCTTGATACCTCAGCTACGATCTTGTGCCCTCGGCAGGATCTGATAGATAATCAGGCTTCTCAGCCTTTTTCATTTATAGTTGTCTGTACTCAGACATGATAGCTTCCGCTTGTGCTTTGATTTGTATGCTCTGAATGTTGGGTCATGAGACCCATGTTTGTAATATCTCGCTCCTCGGAGCCTATTGAATAAACTACTTGAGTCGTAGAGTCATTTTGTGATGCCATGTTGTATTGCACATATCGAGCATATTGTGTGTATGTTATTGAAATGCTTGGTATGTGTGGGATCTGACCATCTAGTTGTTTATCTTTAGTAGCCTCTCTTACCGGGAAATGTCTCCTAGTGTTTCCACTGAGCCATGGTAGCTTGCTACTGCTCCGGAACACTTAGGCTGGCCGGCATGTGTCCTTCTTCGTTCCTGTGTCTGTCCCTTCGGGGAAATGTCACGCGATGAATACCGGAGTCCTGTTAGCCTGCTACAGCCCGGTTCACCGGAGTCCTGCTAGCCCAGTGCTACAGCCTGGATTCACTCGCTGATGACTGACACGTTCGATGCTGGGTCATGGATGCCTGTCCCTGTAAGTCTGTGCCGCTTTGGGTTTACGACTAGCCATGTCAGCCCGGGCTCCTTATCATATGGATGCTAGCGACACTGTCATATACGTGTGCCAAAAGGCGCAAACGGTCCCGGGCAAAGGTAAGGCGACACCCGTGGGAATACCGTGCGTGAGGCCGCAAAGTGATATGAGGTGTTACATGCTAGATCGATGTGGCATTGAGTCGGGGTCCTGACAGCGTTGGTATCAGAGCCAGGTTGCCTGTAGGATGACCAAGCCAAACTGGTCGAAGTTGAGTCTAGAAATGCTTTAGTTATATAAGGGAATTGATTGTGGGCTGGAACGTAAGGCTCTTTTTACTCCTTATACCTTATGCCTTCTGATCTGAGTCATCTTATCTTTCCTGCGGGGTTTAAGAACTAGGCTATCTCTTCTTTCTCTCAGGATCACGTGTTACTAATCCGTAGACTTATAAGATTGTTGATTCAAGCCTCAGTTCCGTTCCTACTATCTTTTGTACGTTAACTGTTGATCTCGAAACCTTGATATTGTGCTTCTGAGTGGTTATGCCACCATTTTGTGAATGTCTCAAATCTTTTCTGAGCATTTACAGCCGTTATGCTGTCCGAGTCATCCCAGGTTTCCAAACAGTCTGATGCATTTGCAAATCCCTTCCTCCTGTTTCCGATGTGCCTTTGGTCAGATTAATCACACAAATCAGTGAGTTGAGGTACTTTACTGCCTCGACCTTTATGTTGGAGTTATTATTATGACCCTAGGTGTCTTAGGGGATCATCTAGTAATTTAGCCATGATTTGTGTTCCCAGTGTGATGATTCTGGCCATCATTCTCGAAAGCATCCCGTGATGCTACTTAGTAGTAGGTATTCTATTCCTGGGTTTTTGAACCCGAGATTCACTCTACTTAAATCATGTTGATAGTGTTGCTAGTTCCTTCAGGATATTAGTAACCCTTGCATTAGTCCTCGATGTTCGTGGTATTCCTTTCTTCCAAATACTATGAACCGCTTATGGCAGATGTTCCTCGCTGATCGAAAGATCACAATCAGAGTGCTCTCGATGGGTTCTCGATTCTACATTGCGACTCTGCCAGTTCTACCTTTCTGCATGGGTTATCCGGAAGAAATTTGTGGAATTCGTTCGACATGCTAAACCATGCACCCACAACTCAGAAAATTATATGTTCCTTTGAGTTGTCCCTCTTTAGTTGTCTTCTGATCCTCGTCTATCAATTGATAGTCAAGAGTATGCGTGCATTCGTTCGTCGATGCCTATTACGCTTGTGGTCCGCCAAGCCATTCTATTTCAGAATGAATAGGAGAAACAAACTCCAGTACCTCATCCATATTTAGGATTGGGTCAAAGTAGTTGTGTTCCACAGATCAAGTCACAATCCAGCTTCTGGTCTGCTCTACCCTGAAGTATTACCATCATTATATCAGGAATATCATGGGAATTGCACCACTTTTTGTGAATTCTTGACATAGTGATACTTCTCGCCATTTTTTTTTCATTCCTCGGTTCCGTGTTGTTGCAGCCGGAGTGCCGACAAGTGAATCATGATGTGTGAACTCAATACTCCTAGCAACCCCATTGCTTGGTAGTTAAAGGACAATAATTTCATTCTTAGTGTGTGGGTTTTTGAATCACCATTCTAAGATTGATCGTGCTACCTAGTCCTTATTTCCTGGTGCACTCTTTGATTGATGAGTTAGGATTTGTCAAGTCCTCGCTCATTTGATCATATCATCTTGCCCTGAAAGGCAAGATTGTTCTCGAGCTTAGTAACATATCGGTGGTTCGTGATTTTCTGAATGTCTTCTCAGAAGTATTACCAGGTTGTCACCTGACCGCTATGTTGAGTTCGTGATCAAGTTGGTTTCTTGTGAACCACCCTTTCTCCAAGAATCTGTGTTGGATATTCCGGAGCTAGTTGGTTAAGCTAGACAACAACTTGGAGGGTTGGAAGATAAAAGCTTGCCTGACTTAGTTCGTTCCAAAGGGATATTCTTGTGTAGTGTGTGTTGAAGAAAGATGATATCTTCATCGATTGGTCCCTGTGATCAGTTGCTAGACCTATCGTCTTATCAATCCTTTGATTTGAGTGTGGGCTATCGTCAAATCAAGTCATAACCAACGATGTTCGTAATGTTGTCTTCCTCGTGGTTGATCCCTCGAGCATACACAATTATATCTTTTGGGTCTGACCAATGCTATCACCGTGTTCACACGATGGTGGAAGTCCAGTGATATGGAAATTCCGATGAGTTGTTGTTGAGTCCATTGACAACATCCTTATCTCCTCCATGATGTTGTTGAACATTAAGTTAGTGTTGGAAACTTTTGAAAGCATCTTCTTCATGCTAGCTCATGAAGTACTTGTTAGATGAAAGGAGTGACTTCCTTTGATTCACGTGCATTTTGATGTAAGTTGCCGTCATGAACTCGAGAAGGTTTGTTTTTGCTCCTTTGGAATCATCCCAAGTCGGTCATGCACGTGCGAAGAATTCTGTGGTCTGTTAGACTGATCATCTTCATTCCATATGTATATCCTAGCACACCAAGCCACTGATTGACTTGTTCAAGGAAAAGAAGTCTATGCTTGGGATCTAATCCATGGACTTGCGTAAGGACTTCGATATCCTCGATGATGGTTCCCCTCCTGAATTCGGTAGTGTTTTATTATAAGACTACTTTGTGGTCATGCTTGTCTTGGACAACATGTTCACATGTTTGTAGCAGAACCAGCTCATGTTTTGGAGCTTGCTATCGTAGTTCGTCTCCCGAGAATCTCGCAACGTCATCTCGTCGATTTGTGTTGCAAACTTTCATTTTTCTTCCTAGACTCGATGAGTCTGGAATATCCTGACACCAACCAGATCTGAATCTTAGGCAGATATGATGGGTTGGAACATTTCCCAAGAACTATAATATTGGTCTCTCGATAACCGGTAAGGTGGATGTCGTGGCCAACACACCCATCCGGTAGACCTATTATTATAGTATCTTATTTGATGGAATTGGCCACCTCCCCATAGGGATTTCGTAGGATTTACTCCCTAGTTGCCCTATGGATCTTTGTGTTCCCGAAGTCCGACCTTTACTTGATGTTCTAGATATCAAACCATTTCAATGAATGGGATACACTAGCACATCAAGGAGAACATTAGAAGCGGAGTGCTAAATGTCTCTCGGTCGATCATCCAGATTCTATCTCCTTGGCCCCGTCAAGGGTGAAATCTGAGATGATGTTATCTTCCTTTGCATCTGCATCATCCATCATCATTCATCATGGTAGCAAGTTGTGTTGCCAGGATCCTTGACACGGATGTTGGTAAAACCTTGATGATTGTGGAAATGCTCAAGTTCTTGAAAGCACGTACAAGCGCTACGTGTTACATCGGCTCTAACTAGGATTCCTCTCAGTTTCCTCGGCAATGTTATGACCTTTTCAACCAGTGAATTCACTCTTTATTGTTGGGTTCTTCCCCAGTTACCAGAATCATTCCTAGCATTTGCATTTTGTTCCTAGCTTGCACCGCCAATGTGCCATTCTACCATGGGTCTCTTCCATTTCCGGTGATAAGTAAATTCATCCATTGCGTTGTCTTCAACAAGGTAATCCACATCATCCAAGTCCGAGTATGCCATTCTACCGACCCCCTCCAAACGATTGCTGTGATTTGCCTTAGGCTGATATAGAGAGTCTCAATGATCTCTATATCAAAAGTAATTCTTTTTGCCACTTAAGATAATAATCTACGAATCACCCTCCTCCAGGATGTTTCGTCGTGGTATCATGGCAACTCAACTCCTCGCTACGTTGACAATCGTTTGCCACCTTCTTAAGTGTGGAATTATTGTCTACCTAGTGAACCTTCGTCATCCGTTTCTTTCCACCCCTCTTGATGTGTATCTCGTGTCTCAACCCGAGAGATGGTTCTAAGTCTCATTCCGTGAGTTAGTCCTGAGTTGTTCGACCTTCGAGAAGACCGATCCTTTTAGAGTTTTCCTTTCCTCTTCTTGTCATGATTAGCTGAAGTTCTCAGAGCAAGACGGCAAGACAAAGATGGTGTTCAAATCAACGTTCATTTGAAGTGCAACCTGGATCGTGAAGATTGTACTAGTTTGCGTTTCCCCTTCACCTACCCTACGCTTGAATCTCGAGACGAGATTCTTGTTTAGTGGGGGTGAGTTGTCACATCCCTAGCTTCTGGTAATGCACTAGGCTAGACCTCTTGCTGCATCATGTTTAAATTCAAATGAAACTTGAATTGAGGAATTTTCAAAGCCTCAGAAACCTCTAAAAATAACCAACAATTAAATCTTCTCAAATGTGTCCAAGAAAATGTTCCTGATATCCTCTGGAAATATTGGCAAGAGGTAAAATCCAAACCAATATTTTGGTGTCTCAGAAACATTTAATTTGGGCATTTGAATTAAAGCAATAATTATTTGAATTGGATTTATATCTACTATTAAATAAATATAGGTCCAATAATTCTGAAATATTTTGTGGAGCATTGTTTTAATTCTTTTAGCTCCTAAAAATATTGTCAGAAGCAAAATAAATTGAATTGGTTTCAAAACCAAATTCAAAACAAACCTGCAAAATAGAAAACAGAGTTAAAACAAAACAGAGAGAAAAAAATAAAGAAAGAGCAAGCCCACCTGGCCTTACCCGCGCAGCCACCAGAGCCGGCCCAGCTCCCCCCCCCTGGCCGGCCCAGCCCACCAGCGCCTTCCCTGTCGTCTTCCTCCCTGGACAGGAGGACGAGCGCGTGCCCGCCGCGCGCTGGCCACGCGCCTCGCCAGCTCCTGCTTACCGCTCTCCCCCGACGCTCCGGACGCCCTGGACGTCGACACGCGGCCTCCCCGACCGCCCCTCACTCTCTCCCGAGCTCTCCCCCTCCTCTGTTTCTCTCCCCCTCTCGTGCCGAGCGCAGCCGTCGCCACCGACGCTGTTCGCCGCGGCCACCGGCCACCCCTCGCCTCGCCGATGCCTCCAGAAGAACCGCCGCGCCTTCTTCTTCGTCTCCACCAACCCATGTGACGCCGGAAGCCTCGGAGCGCCGTCCCCGACGTCTTCTTCCTCCTCGGGCCACCGAGATCGCCGGCGACCTCCCGTCGTCACCAGCCCCTCCCCGAGCCCGCCGTTCGCCTCGTCGCCACCGTTGTGAGCTCCTACGCCTCCCCTCCCTCTTTCCCCCTTCGATTGCGCCCTGTAGCCCCGATCCCACCGGAGCCGCGAGCTCGGCTCCGCCGGCGATGTCGCCGCCGTCACTGCAGACAGCAAGGCTCGAAACCGAGCACGGCACCGTGCTCCTAGCATCCTCAGGAGCTCGGCGAGCCCCTTAACCATCCCTCCCGTCCTCTGTGGCCTCGCCCCGCTCGAACCCGAAGCTCCGGCCGCCGCCGCAAGCCCCACTCCGGCGAGCGCTGACCACCCCGCGTCCTTCCGTCGCCTTCTCCGGATGCGCACGAGCACTAGGAACCCACAGAGCCTCTCCGCGCGGCGTTTGGACGCCGGAGCAAGAAACCCGAGGGTCTCCGCCGTCTCGGCCTCGCCGGCGTCAAGCCGCCGGCGGGTTAGGCCCCGCTGACCAGGGGTTTGACCCCCCTGGGTCGATGACAGGTGGGGCCAGCCCCCCTGTTAATTAGTTTAGTCTATTTTAACTAATTACCCCTCTGCTGACACTGACATGCGGGCCCAGGCTCTAATTAAATTAGGTTAGTTAGTTAGTCACTGACGTGTGGACCCCACACGTCAGGTTTGACTCTGGGCGACCCAGTTGACCTGCTGACGTCATGATGATGTCAGGCTGACGCAGTAAAGTATTTCTGGAATTAAATAAATTAGAAAATGATTTATTAATTCCAGAAAATAGCTAAAACTTCAATAAATCATAGAAAATTAACCGTAACTCCAAATTAAATAAATTATATATGAAAAATTATCAGAAAAATTCAAGGAATCCATCTGTACCATTTTCATGCATGTTAGAACAACTTATCACTACTGTTTAGGGCAAATGAAGTAAATGACATTTAAATAACCACATATGGAGTTTGAATTTGAATCTTGTATTCAAACCAACTTCATTTAATCTGTTGCTAGTTGCATTAGCTCAAAACACATTCATTTTGCCATGTCATGATCATGCATCATATTGTGCATTGCATTGATTGTGTTCCTTCTGTGTTGCCGGTATTTGTCCCCTCTCGATAGACGTGATACCGATGATGTGATCGTTGACACTGATGAAGACTCAATGTTATCTTCAGAAGTGCCAGGCAAGCAAAACCCCCTTGTTCATTCCGATAAAATCCCACTCTCTCGCTCCTGCTCTCTTTTACTGCATTAGGACAACACCGATTCATCTGTTACTTGCTGCGGTAGCTGAACCCCTTTATCCTTTGCATGACCTGTCATTGCCACAGTAAATAGATGAAACCCACTAGCATGAGTAGGAGTTGTTTGAGCCCTGTTGTGCCTACTCATTCATGCTTGTTTGTCATGCCTGCTACTGCTTAGAGTTGAGTCAGGTCTGATTCATCGGGGATGAATCAGAGGCGTGTGAACATGTCCTACTGTGTGTGAGCTAAGTGTGTGAACACGATTTGGTAAAGGTAGCGGTGAGAGGCCATGTAGGAGTACATGGTGGGTTGTCTCATTGCAGCCGTCCTCAGGAACTGAGTTCTGTGTTTGTGATCCATGATTCAGCTACTACCACGCATTGGGCCCGAAACCAATGGACCCTCTCGGCTTCTTAATCACCCTTGTCCTCTGTCCAGGAGTTGCAAGTAGTTTCTGGTGTTTGTAGTATGCTGGAGGCCGTGCGCAGCGCTGACCGTAGGGGTGGGCTGTGATGCGGTAGGCACGTGGCCGGGTAAACCGGGCGCCCGTTTGGTGTCACGGAACCCTGTACACATCGTTTGGGGCTGTGAGCGAAACTCCGGCCGGATCTCCTCATGGATGGAACCCGAATAGGCGATAAACCTGGACTAGAGACTTGAGTGTTTAGGCAGGCCGTGGCCGACACCCACGTTGGGCTTCCGCTTGAAGGTTGCCGAGTACATGTCGTGTAAACGGCGGTAAGTGGTGAGAGCGTGTGTGAAGAAGTACACCCCTGCAGGGTTAACATCATCTATTCGAATAGCCGGTTCCTCGGAAAGGAACTCTGGGTGCCTTATATCAGTTCATAGACAAGTGAAAGTGGATACTCTAAAATACGCAAGATAAGCGTGAGTGCTATGGATGGCGTTCTCGTAGGGAGACGGGAGCGGATCCATAGTGGTGTATTGATATGGTGAATATGTGGACTCGTGTGCGCCACCTCAAAAGAGTTACTTGCAGTCGTAGTTCAGGATAGCCACCGAGTCAAAGCTGGCTTGCTGCAGTTAAACCCCACCATCCCCTTTGTTGATAATGATGCATATGTAGATAGTTCTGATGTAAGTCTTGCTGGGTACATTTGTACTCACGTTTGCCTATTTTATGTTTTTGCAGAGAGACTTCGGTCTCACTAGTAGTTCCACGTGGACTTCGACGTTTAGCTTGTTACCTCAGCTACGATCTTGTGCCCTCGGCAGGATCTGATAGATAGTCAGGCTTCTCAGCCTTTTTCATTTATAGATGTCTGTACTCAGACATGATAGCTTCCGCTTGTGCTTTGACTTGTATGCTCTGATTGTTGGGTCATGAGACCCATGTTTGTAATATCTCGCTCCTCGGAGCCTATTGAATAAATACTTGAGTCGTAGAGTCATTTTGTGATGCCATGTTGTATTGCACATATCGAGCATATTGTGTGTATGTTATTGAAATGCTTGGTATGTGTGGGATCTGACCATCTAGTTGTTTATCTTTAGTAGCCTCTCTTACCGGGAAATGTCTCCTAGTGTTTCCACTGAGCCATGGTAGCTTGCTACTGCTCCGGAACACTTAGGCTGGCCGGCATGTGTCCTTCTTCGTTCCTGTGTCTGTCCCTTCGGGGAAATGTCACGCGATGAATACCGGAGTCCTGTTAGCCCGCTACAGCCCGGTTCACCGGAGTCCTGCTAGCCCAGTGCTACAGCCTGGATCCACTCGCTGATGACCGACACGTTCGATGCTGGGTCATGGATGCCTGTCCCTGTAAGTCTGTGCCACTTTGGGTTTACGACTAGCCATGTCAGCCCGGGCTCCTTATCATATGGATGCTAGCGACACTGTCATATACGTGTGCCAAAAGGCGCAAACGGTCCCGGGCAAAGGTAAGGCGACACCCGTGGGAATACCGTGCGTGAGGCCGCAAAGTGATATGAGGTGTTACATGCTAGATCGATGTGGCATTGAGTCGGGGTCCTGACAGCGTTGGTATCAGAGCTTGACTGCCTGTAGGATTACCAAGCCAAACTGGTCGAAGTTGAGTCTAGAAATGCTTTAGTTATATAAGGGAATTGATTGTGGGATGGAACGTAAGGCTCTTTTTACTCCTTATACCTTATGCCTTCTGATCTGAGTCATCTTATCTTTCTACGGGGATTAAGAACTAGGCTATCTCTTCTTTCTATCAGGATCACGTGTTACTAATCCGTAGACTTATAAGATTGTTGGATTTAAGCCTCAGTTCAGTTCCTACTACTTCCGTACGTTAACTGTTGATCTCGAAACCTTGATATTGTGCTTCTGAGTGGTTATGCCACCATTTTTGTGAATGTCTCAAATCTTTTCTGAGCATTTACAGCCGTTATGCTGTCCGAGTCATCCCAGGTTTCTAAATAGTCTGATGCATTTGCAAATCCCTTCCTCCTGTTTCGATGTGCCTTTGGTCAGATTAATCACACAAATCAGTGAGTTGAGGTACTTTATTGCCTTGACATTATGTTGGAGTTATATTATGACCCTAGGTGTCTTAGGGGATCATCTAGTAATTTAGCCATGATTTGTGTTCCCAGTGTGATGATTCTGGCCATCATTCTCGAAAGCATCCCGTGATGCTACTTAGTAGTAGGTATTCTATTCCTGGGTTTTGAACCCGAGATTCACTCTACTTACTTCATGTTGATAGTGTTGCTAGTTCCTTCAGGATATTAGTAACCTTTGCATTAGTCCTCGATGTTCGTGGTATTCCTTTCTTCCAAATACTATGAACCGCTTATGGCAGATGTTCCTCGCTGATCGAAAGATCACAATCAGAGTGCTCTCGATGGGTTCTCGATTCTACATTGCGACTCTGCCAGTTCTACCTTTCTGCATGGGTTATCCGGAAGAAATATGTGGAATTCGTTCGACATGCTAAACCATGCACCCACAACTCAGAAAATTATATGTTCCTTTGAGTTGTCCCTCTTTAGTTGTCTTCTGATCCTCGTCTATCAATTGATAGTCAAGAGTATGCGTGCATTCGTTCGTCGATGCCTATTACGCTTGTGGTTCGCCAAGCCATTCTATTTCAGAATGAATAGGAGAAACAAACTCCAGTACCTCATCCATATTTAGGATTGGGTCAAAGTAGTTGTGTTCCACAGATCAAGTCACAATCCAGCTTCTGGTCTGCTCTACCCTGAAGTATTACCATCATTATATCAGGAATTATCATGGGAATTGCACCACCTTTTGTGAATTCTTGACATAGTGATACTTCTCGCCATCCTTTTTCATTCCTCGGTTCCGTGTTGTTGCAGCCGGAGTGCCGACAAGTGAATCATGATGTGTGAACTCAATACTCCTAGCAACCCCATTGCTTGGTAGTTAAAGGACAATAATTTCATTCTTAGTATGTTGGTTATTGAATCACCATTCTAAGATTGATCGTGCTACCTAGTCCTTATTTCCTGGTGCACTCTTTGATTGATGAGTTAGGATTTGTCAAGTCCTCGCTCATTTGATCATATCATCTTGCCCTGAAAAGCAAGATTGTTCTCGAGCTTAGTAACATATCGGTGGTTCGTGATTTTCCGAAGATCTTCTCGGAAGTATTACCAGGTTGTCACCTGACCGCTATGTTGAGCTCGTGATCAAGTTGGTTTCTTGTGAACCACCCTTTCTCCAAGAATCTGTGTTGGATATCCCTGAGCTAGTTGGTTAAGCTAGACAACAACTTGGAGAGTTGGAAGATAAAAGCTTGCCTGACTTAGTTCGTTCCAAAGGGATATTCTTGTGTAGTGTGTGTTGAAGAAAGATGATATCTTCATCGATTGGTCCCTGTGATCAGTTGCTGGACCTATCGTCTTATCAATCCTTTGATTTGAGTGTGGGCTATCGTCAAATCAAGTCAGAACCAACGATGTTCGTAATGTTGTCTTCCTCGTGGTTGATCCCTCGAGCATACACCATTATATCTTTTGGGTCTGACCAATGCTATCACCGTGTTCACACGATGGTGGAAGTCCAGTGATATGGAAATTCCGATGAGTTGTTGTTGAGTCCATTGACAACATCCTTATCTCCTCCATGATGTTGTTGAACATTAAGTTAGTGTTGGAAACTTTTGAAAGCATTTTCTTCATGCTAGCTCATGAAGTACTTGTTTGATGAAAGGAGTGACTTCCTTTGATTCACGTGCATTTTGATGTAAGTTGCCGTCGTGAATTCGAGAAAGTTTGTTTTTGCTCCTTTGGAATCATCCCAAGTCGGTCATGCACGTGCGAAGAATTCTGTGGTCTGTTAGACTGATCATCTTCATTCCATATGTATATCCTAGCACACCAAGCCACTGATTGACTTGTTCAAGGAAAAGAAGTCTATGCTTGGGATCTAATCCATGGACTTGCGTAAGACTTCGATATCCTCGATGATGGTTCCCAACCAGAACTCGGTAGTGTTTTATTATAAGACTACCTTGTGGTCATGCTTGTCTGGACAACATGTTCACATGTTTGTAGCAGAACCAGCTCATGTTTTGGAGCTTGCTATCGTAGTTCATCTCCCGAGAATCTCGCAACGTCATCTCGTCGATTTGTGTTGCAAACTTTCATTTTTCTTCCTAGACTCGATGAGTCTGGAATATCCTGACACCAACCAGATCTGAATCTCAGGCAGATATGATGGGTTGGAACATTTCCCAAGAACTATAATATTGGTCTCTCGATAACCGGTAAGGTGGATGTCGTGGCCAACACACCCATCCGGTAGACCTATTATTATAGTATCTTATTTGATGGAATTGGCCACCTCCCCATAGGGATTTCGTAGGATTTACTCCCTAGTTGCCCCTATGGATTTTTGTGTTCCCGAAGTCCGACCTTTACTTGATGTTCTAGATATCAAACCATTTCAATGAATGGGATACGCTAGCACATCAAGGAGAACATTAGAAGCGGAGTGCTAAATGTCTCTCGGTCGATCATCCAGATTCTATCTCCTTGGCCCCGTCAAGGGTGAAATCTGAGATGATGTTATCTTCCTTTGCATCTGCATCATCCATCATCATTCATCATGGTAGCAAGTTGTGTTGCCAGGATCCTTGACACGGATGTTGGTAAAACCTTGATGATTGTGGAAATGCTCAAGTTCTTGAAAGCACGTACAAGCGCTACGTGTTACGATCGGCTCTAACTAGGATTCCTCTCAGTTTCCTCGGCAATGTTATGACCTTTTCAACCAGTGAATTCACTCTTTATTGTTGGGTTCTTCCCCAGTTACCAGAATCATTCCTAGCATTTGCATTTTGTTCCTAGCTTGCACCGCCAATGTGCCATTCTACCATGGGTCTCTTCCATTTCCGGTGATAAGTAAATTCATCCATTGCGTTGTCTTCAACAAGGTAATCCACATCATCCAAGTCCGAGTATGCCATTCTACCGACCCCCTCCAAACGATTGCTATGATTTGCCTTAGGCTGATATAGAGAGTCTCAATGATCTCTATATCAAAAGTAATTCTTTTTGCCACTTAAGATAATAATCTACGAATCACCCTCCTCCAGGATGTTTCGTCGTGGTATCATGGCAACTCAACTCCTCGCTACGTTGACAATCGTTTGCCACCTTCTTAAGTGTGGAATTATTGTCTACCTAGTGAACCTTCGTCATCCGTTTCTTTCCACCCCTCTTGATGTGTATCTCGTGTCTCAACCCGAGAGATGGTTCTAAGTCTCATTCCGTGAGTTAGTCCTGAGTTGTTCGACCTTCGAGAAGACCGATCCTTTTAGAGTTTTCCTTTCCTCTTCTTGTCATGATTAGCTGAAGTTCTCAGAGCAAGACGGCAAGACAAAGATGGTGTTCAAATCAACGTTCATTTGAAGTGCAACCTGGATCATGAAGATTGTACTAGTTTGCGTTTCCCCTTCATCCTACCCTACGCTTGAATCTCGAGACGAGATTCTTGTTTAGTGGGGGTGAGTTGTCACATCCCTAGCTTCTGCTAATGCACTAGGCTAGACCTCTTGCTGCATCATGTTTAAATTCAAATGAAACTTGAATTGAGGAATTTTCAAAGCCTCAGAAACCTCTAAAAATAACCAACATTTAAATTCTCTCAATGTGTCCAAGAAAATGTTCCTGATATCCTCTGGAAATATTGGCAAGAGGTAAAATCCAAACCAATAATTTTGGTGTCTCAGAAACATTTAATTTGGGGCATTTGAATTAAAGCAATAATTATTTGAATTGGATTTATATCTACTATTAAATAAATATAGGTCCAATAATTCTGAAATATTTTGTGGAGCATTGTTTTAATTCTTTTAGCTCCTAAAAATATTGTCAGAAGCAAAATAAATTGAATTGGTTTCAAAACCAAATTCAAAACAAACCTGCAAATAGAAAACAGAGCTAAAACAAAACAGAGAGAAAAAAAATAAAGAAAGAGCAAGCCACTGGCCTTACCCGCGCAGCCATCAGAGCCGGCCCAGCTCCCCCCCCCCTGGCCGGCCCAGCCCACCAGCGCCTTCCCTGTCGTCTTCCTCCCTGGACAGGAGGACGAGCGCGTGCCCGCCGCGCGCTGGCCACGCGCCTCGCCAAGCTCCTGCTTACCGCTCTCCCCCGACGCTCTGGACGCCCTGGACGTCGACACGCGGCCTCCCTGACCGCCCCTCACTCTCTCCCGAGCTCTCCCCCTCCTCTGTTTCTCTCCCCTCTCGTGCCGAGCGCAGCCGTCGCCACCGACGCTGTTCGCCGCGGCCACCGGCCACCCCTCGCCTCGCCGATGCTCCAGAAGAACCGCCGCGCCTTCTTCTTCGTCTCCACCAACCCATGTGATGCCGGAAGCCTCGGAGCGCCGTCCCCGACGTCTTCTTCCTCCTCGGGCCACCGAGATCGCCGGCGACCTCCCGTCGTCACCAGCCCCTCCCCGAGCCCGCCGTTCGCCTCGTCGCCACTGTTGTGAGCTCCTACGCCTCCCCCTCCCTCTTTCCCCCTTCGATTGCGCCCTGTAGCCCGATCCCACCGGAGCCGCGAGCTCGGCTCCGCCGGCGATGTCGCCGCCGTCACTGCAGACAGCAAGGCTCGAAACGAGCACGGCACCGTGCTCCTAGCATCCTCAGGAGCTCGGCGAGCCCTTAACCACCCTCCCGTCCTCTGTGGCCTCGCCCCGCTCGAACCCGAAGCTCCGGCCGCCGCCGCAAGCCCCACTCCGGCGAGCGCTGACCACCCCGCGTCCTTCCGTCGCCTTCTCCGGATGCGCACGAGCACTAGGAACCCACAGAGCCTCTCCCGCGCGGCGTTTGGACGCCGGAGCAAGAAACCCGAGGGTCTCCGCCGTCTCGGCCTCGCCGGCGTCAAGCCGCCGGCGGGTTAGGCCCCGCTGACCAGGGGTTTGACCCCCCCTGGGTCGATGACAGGTGGGGCCAGCCCCCTGTTAATTAGTTTAGTCTATTTTAACTAATTACCCCTCTGCTGACACTGACATGCGGGCCCAGGCTCTAATTAAATTAGGTTAGTTAGTTAGTCACTGACGTGTGGACCCCACACGTCAGGTTTGACTCTGGGCGACCCAGTTGACCTGCTGACGTCATGATGATGTCAGGCTGATGCAGTAAAGTATTTCTGGAATTAAATAAATTAGAAAATGATTTATTAATTCCAGAAAATAACTAAAACTTCAATAAATCATAGAAAATTAACCGTAACTCCAAATTAAATAAATTATATATGAAAAATTATCAGAAAAATTCAAGGAATCCATCTGTACCATTTTCATGCATGTTAGAACAACTTATCACTACTGTTTAGGGCAAATGAAGTAAATGACATTTAAATAACCACATATGGAGTTTGAATTTGAATCTTGTATTCAAACCAACTTCATTTAATCTGTTGCTAGTTGCATTAGCCCAAAACACATTCATTTTGCCATGTCATGATCATGCATCATATTGTGCATTGCATTGATTGTGTTCCTTTCTGTGTTGCCGGTATTTGTCCCCTCTCGATAGACGTGATACCGATGATGTGATCGTTGACACTGATGAAGACTCAATGTTATCTTCAGAAGTGCCAGGCAAGCAAAACCCCCCTTGTTCATTCCGATACAATCCCACTCTCTCGCTCCTGCTCTCTTTTACTGCATTAGGACAACACGATTCATCTGTTACTTGCTGCGGTAGCTGAACCCCTTTATCCTTTGCATGACCTGTCATTGCCACAGTAAATAGATGAAACCCACTAGCATGAGTAGGAGTTGTTTGAGCCCTGTTGTGCCTACTCATTCTTGCTTGTTTGTCATGCCTGCTACTGCTTAGAGTTGAGTCAGGTCTGATTCATCGGGGATGAATCAGAGGTGTGTGAACATGTTCTACTGTGTGTGAGCTAAGTGTGTGAACACGATTTGGTAAAGGTGACGGTGAGAGGCCATGTAGGAGTACATGGTGGGTTGTCTCATTGCAGCCGTCCTCAGGAACTGAGTTCTGTGTTTGTGATCCATGATTCAGCTACTACCACGCATTGGGCCCGAAACCAATGGACCCTCTCGGCTTCTTAATCACCCTTGTCCTCTGTCCAGGAGTTGCAAGTAGTTTCTGGTGTTTGTAGTATGCTGGAGGCCGTGGACAGCACTGACCGTAGGGGTGGGCTGTGATGCGGTAGGCACGTGGCCGGGTAAACCGGGCACCCGTTTGGTGTCACGGAACCCTGTACACATCGTTTGGGGCTGTGAGCGAAACTCCGGCCGGATCTCCTCATGGATGGAACCCGAATAGGCGATAAACCTGGACTAGAGACTTGAGTGTTTAGACAGGCCGTGGCCGACACCCACGTTGGGCTTCCGCTTGAAGGTTGCCGAGTACATGTCGTGTAAACGGCGGTAAGTGGTGAGAGCGTGTGTGAAGAAGTACACCCCTGCAGGGTTAACCTAATCTATTCGAATAGCCGTGTCCACGGAAAAGGACCTCTGGGTTGCTTATATCAGTTCATAGACAAGTGAAAGTGGATACTCTAAAATACGCAAGATAAGCGTGAGTGCTATGGATGGCATTCTCGTAGGGAGACGGGAGCGGATCCATAGTGGAGTATTGATATGGTGAATATGTGGACTCGTGTGCGCCACCTCAAAAAAGTTACTCGCAGTCGTAGTTCAGGATAGCCACCGGGTCAAAGCTGGCTTGCTGCAGTTAAACCCCACCATCCCTTTGTTGATAATGATGCATATGTAGATAGTTCTGATGTAAGTCTTGCTGGGTACATTTGTACTCACGTTTGCCTATTTTATGTTTTTGCAGAGAGACTTCGGTCTCGCTAGTAGTTTCACGTGGACTTCGACGTTTAGCTTGATACCTCAGCTACGATCTTGTGCCCTCGGCAGGATCTGATAGATAGTCAGGCTTCTCAGCCTTTTTCATTTATAGATGTCTGTACTCAGACATGATAGCTTCCGCTTGTGCTTTGATTTGTATGCTCTGAATGTTGGGTCATGAGACCCATGTTTGTAATATCTCGCTCCTCGGAGCCTATTGAATAAACTACTTGAGTCGTAGAGTCATTTTGTGATGCCATGTTGTATTGCACATATCGAGCATATTGTGTGTATGTTATTGAAATGCTTGGTATGTGTGGGATCTGACCATCTAGTTGTTTATCTTTAGTAGCCTCTCTTACCGGGAAATGTCTCCTAGTGTTTCCACTGAGCCATGGTAGCTTGCTACTGCTCCGGAACACTTAGGCTGGCCGGCATGTGTCCTTCTTCGTTCCTGTGTCTGTCCCTTCGGGGAAATGTCACGCGATGAATACCGGAGTCCTGTTAGCCCGCTACAGCCCGGTTCACCGGAGTCCTGCTAGCCCAGTGCTACAGCCTGGATTCACTCGCTGATGACCGACACGTTCGATGCTGGGTCATGGATGCCTGTCCCTGTAAGTCTGTGCCGCTTTGGGTTTACGACTAGCCATGTCAGCCCGGGCTCCTTATCATATGGATGCTAGCGACACTGTCATATACGTGTGCCAAAAGGCGCAAACGGTCCCGGGCAAAGGTAAGGCGACACCCGTGGGAATACCGTGCGTGAGGCCGCAAAGTGATATGAGGTGTTACATGCTAGATCGATGTGGCATTGAGTCGGGGTCCTGACATTACCGCCACACTAGCGGCACAAAGAGAGGTCGACGAGAAGGCAGCGACAGCGGCAGAGCCAACAGATGGCAAGCTGAAACCCTCTCCGGCAGGGCTCGATCCTGGTGAGATTGAGTCCCCGGCAGGGGCTGACGCCAGCACGACAGGACCCGCGCGACCGGGTGAGGAGGCGTAGGAGAAGAAAATGGTGCAGCACCCACTGTATTTCGTCAGCAACCTCTTGCAGGGGGCTAGGTCGAGGTACTCAGGTGTGCAAAAGCTGCTCTTTGGGCTCCTTATGGCTTCGAGGAAGCTGCGCCATTACTTCCAAGCGCACGAAATCACGGTGGTCACCCGCCTCCCATTGCAACGGATACTACACAACCCAGATGCGATGGGGAGGATCGTAGAATGGGCCCTGGAGCTGTCAAGTTTCGGTTTGAAGTTTTAAAGTACCTCGATGATTCAGAGCAGAGTCTTGGTGGAGTTTGTTGCGGAATGGACCTCGACGCCCGATGAAGAGGTACAGGAGACCACTCTCCCCGGCAAGGAAACGAGCCGCAACTGGATCATGTACTTTGCTGGTGCCTTCTCGCTGCAAGGCGCCGGTGCTAGTGTGCTGCTTGTCGCACCCTCCAGAGAGCACCTCAAGTATGACATGCAGATGCACTTTCCCTAGGGGATGTCAGCCAACAACACCACCGAGTACGAGGGTTTGCTTGCCGGTCTCAGGATCGCGTCAGACCTTGGAGTTAAGAAGCTCATCGTTAGGGGCGACTCACAGCTTGTCGTCAGGCAGATCAACAAAGATTATCAAAGCCCATTGATGGAAGCTTACGTAGATGAGGTGAGGAAACTGGAGAAGCGCTTTGACGGTATACAAGCGGAGCATGTCCCTTAGGTGGAGAAGCACATCGCCGACTACCTGTGAAAGTGCGCTTCCCTCAAGCTACCTGTGGAACCAGGTACTTTTGTGCTTCAGTTAACCCAACCATCCGTTGAGCCGTTGACCGGGCAGAACAAGCGGAGGAAGCTAGGCCCCGGCAAGTACTTCCCCACCGGGCTCCCCGGAGCCGCCGGCGAAGATGTTGCCATGGATGCCGATCCTGCCGCAGGGCAACCGACTTCGGCAGGACCTCGGGTCATGGCCATGGAGGCGGCCGCTCCCGTGGCAGAAGAGATGCCTTTGGTCCTTGTCGTCGAGCCACATGCTCTGGCATGGGCGCAGCACACCATCTGATTCCTTAAAAAAGGAGAGCTTCCTGAAGAGCAGGAAGAGGCAGAAAGAGTAGCCTATCGGTCTACTTTGTACCAATTCATTGATAACGTATTGTATAGAAGAAGACCAAATGGGGTGAAATTAATGTGCATCTCTCGGGAGGTAGGACTAAAGCTATTGACAGGGATACATGGAGGCATATGTGGCTCCCACATAGGGTCAAGGGCCCTTGCCGGCAAGGTTTCTTCTGGCCCACCGCCCTCTAGGATGCGACGGCACTAGTAACCAAGTGTGAAGCATGCCAGTTCCATTCAAAGAAGCTCCATCAACCAGCTCAAGCCCTGCAAACTATCCCTCTCTCCTGGCCCTTCTCGGTCTGGGGGCTCGGCATCTTGGGCCCCTTCCCCCGCACAGTCGGGGGCTTTGAGTACTTGTACGTCACAATCGACAAGTTCACAAAGTGGCCGGAAGTGGAAGGAGTGAGGAACGTGACAGCGCAGTCAGCCATCAAGTTCTTCAAGGGACTAGTGTGCCGTTTTGGGGTGCCCAACAGGATCATCACCGACAATGGCACACAGTTCACGAGTGACGCCTTCATGCAATACATTGAGGATCTCGGCAGCAGGGTCTGTTTTGCTTCCGTGGCACACCCCCGGAGCAACGGCCAAGCGGAGAGAGCAAATGCTGAAGTCCTGCGAGGCCTAAGGATGAAGACTTTTGACAGGCTACGCAAAAGCGGGAGGCACTGGATTGATGAGTTGCCGCAGGTTCTTTGGTCGATTAGAACAACGCCAAATCGAGCCACCGGCCAGACACCCTTTGCCCTGGTTTACGGGGCAGAAGCAGTTCTCCCCATGGAACTCATATACGGGTCACCTCGAGTGCTCGCTTATGATGAGCTTGAGCAAGAGCGGTTGCGGCAAGATGACGTGATGCTCGATGAGGAAGATCGTCTCCGGGCGGCTGTGAGAGCAACATGCTACCAGCAAGGCTTGCGCCGCTACCATAGCCGCAAGGTCCGTGCCCAGAGCTTTGAGGAAGGCGACCTCCTTCTTCGGCATGTTCAGTCGGCCAAGAATTCCAGCAAGTTGACGCCGAAGTGGGAAGGCCCTTATCAGGTAACACGAGTCACCAGGTCGGGCGTAGTATGGCTGGAGACCGAAGATGCCATTCTAGTGAGCAAGTTTTACCCATAAGGCACGGCAGCCGGGCCTCCCAGCAAGCCACCCTTTTGTACAAGCCTTGCCGGCACGGCATGTAACCCTTTGTACAAAGCCAGGCGCAGACCCTGAGCATAAATAAACAAAGCGCCGGCACCCTAAGTTATAGCATGCATGCTAGGTTGAGTCTCTTCCTTGGTTAGGGTTCGTAGTGCTTAGCGGCGGCTAACCCCTAGCTTAGAGGTCGAGTGTGCGTCTTTCTGTTCTTCTTTGTCTTCCTTGGTCCGCAGGACACACAAATATCCTTGCCAAGCTATTTTGGAGAAAAGGGGACGGACCAGCATCCGAGCCCCGGCAAGCCAAAGTTGTCGGGGCCTACAAGAGCAAGGATCCATCCGCAGCAAGCCAAGGTTGCCGGGGGGCTATAGATCCAGATAAGTCTTCTATCCTCTATCATGCATTTCGTTATGGGCTGAGGTATGTGAAACCTCGTTTTATCCTTAGGCTACCGTGCTCCCTCCATTCCGGACCCTAGGACTCATCTCCTGGGACCGAGTTTGGTCGTAGTCGCGGCAGTAAGGAAATGAAACAAGGGGCCTAAGGCGACCGCATCCCTGCCTCCGCCAAGGGCGTGAGAAAGGTAAAGCAAAGTGGGGGGACGGCAAGGCCTGTTGCCGGGAGGAAAAAAACATTTATCTTAAAGGTGACAAGGATTCACTCCTTGCCGTGGGTTCCACCCGCGAACGAAAAACCCGGCAAACATCCCTTTTTCATTAAAAAACATCCCGCACAGGTATAGTCCATACAAAATTAAAAACATGAACAAGGGGATTACAAGTTCTAAAGTTAACAAAGGCCCGAAGGCTTACAAGACTAAAAAGATATAAGGTGCCCGTAATCCATTTCTTGTCCCTCTCCTCAGGAAATGGAACAAGAAAGCAGAAGGGCAAAAGGGGCGCCTAGGCGAGCTACGAGTGGCAGAAGACACCAAGAGAACATCTCGGTGGCCGTACAAGGGCTGGATGGTGATGGCGGCGCCGGAGGCAGAGCTCGAAGACGAGGCGGCAGGATGTCAATACGCGACGAAGGCGTCGGTGCCCGCGTACTCCGACTAGACGGCCTTGCCGCCGCCCTCTTCCTCTTCCGCAGCCTCCCAACGCCAGCCGCCCAAGGAGACGACCCCAAGAAGTTCAAGGAGCCGCCAACACGGATGATGGGGTCGTTGGTGCCGCTCGGGGTGGTGCCCGACACCTAGTCGGACCCGTCATCCTGCCGCCCGCTGCCCTCATCGTCACTGCCGTTGTCTTCCTCGCCACTCTCGCTTGAGGAAGAATCTTCATCGTCGGAGGGGCTCTCCACACAGCACCTCACGTGAGTCCCGAAGTGCCCGAAGATCTTGACAGAGAGGAGGCCAACCTCCATTAGTTTGAAATGGAGAGTGAGCCCATCCATCAAGCTGTGGAGGCGAGCGAAGGTCTTCCACCCTCGGTGAAGATACATGACGTGAGGGGCGGGGAACTCGACGTCGACCCATGTGCCACTGTTCCCACAACCCCTCATGTGTAGCTGCAATGCCTACGGCAGATCCAGCTCCATCTCTCGTGAAAATGGAGTCGGGAGGAGAAGGCGACGGCATGGTGGCTGGCGCAGCCTGACGAAGAATTCGCAGGGGTTGTTCCCGGCATGGCCCTCCATCTGGGGAAGGGCTGCTGGTGGGGGCGAGGCCGATCTGCCGCCCCGTCCTCCTCTCCCTCGAGCACCACGACGGCCTCAACCTCGCCCCCTCCCCCTTCGTCTAGCGGTCGGCCCTGCCACTGTGAGCTCTTGGGGAGGGGCGATGCACTGTCTGGCCGAAACCCTCGCCGCCATCGATGATGCGTCGCCACGTCCCCTCACCATGGCAGAAGAAGAAAGGAAGCAGGGATGGGGAGATGCATATGGCGAAGAGTTGAGAGGCACCGTTCCTCCCGCTCCCCTGTTTATAAAGGGGCAGGGGCGAGGCTCGGCCGCCCCCTCTCAGCCAATCCGGCTCGTTGAAGTGACAACAAGCGGGGCCGTCGACCGCCTTCCCCGCTCCATTGAAGGCGCGTGGGAATCGACCCGCACGCACACGACTTCCCACATCCCGCACGCTTGTTATTCGCTCTGCGTTATGCATATAGCGAACGTGGCACAAGGGGCGGGCGCAGTAGGGCACGTGGAACGGCGGTTCCCAAGTGAGGGCAGTAAATGGGAGGCGGCCCTGCGGTCTCGAAGAGACATGCAAGCCGCCTCTTTACTGTCCACCACCAGGTGACGCCAGCATGCTTCCGTCATGCGCGCATGCATGACCCCCGTGTCGCGCATTCAACACGGGTCGTGGGGAAGCGCAGCAGACGGAACAATGGCCGCGGTAAAAATCCGCCCCAACTACCCGCGCACCATTCTGGGCCTGGCCCAAGAACGTGCTATGCTTATGTGTGGCCCAGGCCCGTGGGCTCCTGTCGGTGTACAAAAGAAGAGGCTGTCCTTTTGACCCCTTTACTTGTGCACGGGCAGTCAGAGCCACCCACCACGGCCACGCATAACAGGGCAAGAAAGGGAAGCTGGAGAGAAGCCGAAGGCACGAGACAAACAAAGCAACGACAAGGACCAAGGCCACAGAGATCAGAGGGATGGAGCAGGTTTCCCCGGCAAGGACCCTTGCCGAGGGCAGCCTCAGCGGCCCCGGGAAGACCCTTGCCGGGGGAGCTCGCCCCCACCAGCCGAGCGATCCACCTTTGAGCCCACCAATGCTAGACAAACACGTCAGGACAGGGCTAGGGAGGCACCTCCGTGGTGGCATGCAGATCTTTGTGAAGACATAAAATGCTCAAGATCAAATTAGGATAGGAAGGCAACTATCCTCACCGAAGAAACCCACAAGACCCCCGGCAAGATCCTTGCCGGGGACGCCAGCGCACCACAGCAAGACCCTTGCCGGCCCACCCGGCAAGATCCTTGCCAGGCCACCCGGCAAGACCCTCGCCAAGCGCACCGGCAGGGTCACTGCCAGGCCCGCGCCAGCTAAGTCTTCGTCATCGTTCGCATGCAGCTTCCGACCCAACCAGCTGGGCACGCACCTGCATGGCAACATGCAGCCCTTCGTGGAGGCTCCACCAGCACGCCACCTCAGCTGCTTGCCTGCCTACATGGCACCGCATGCATCGCTGGCCAGGGCACGTGTCGAAGCAAGGAAGAGCGGCGACGGACGGGACGAGCCTCGCCCCCGTCCCCGATAAAGCGAAGGGACACCTAAACCTCGCATTAAATGCGCTTTGTCCTGTAATAACCAGCGATAAGCTCGCAATGCTGTAGCACTTTCCACCTCTTGTGTGCCACTGTGGCAGCCCCTTTCTCCTATAAAAGGAGGCCCATGGCATATGGGGAAAGGATTCGGCTCTTTCGAACCTTGATACGTCTCCAACTTATCTATAATTTATGAAGCATTCATGCTATTTTATTATCTGTTTTGAATGATTATGGGCTTTATTATACACTTTTATATCATTTTTGGGACTAACCTATTAACCGGAGGCCCAGCCCATATTGTTGTTTTATTGCCTGTTTCAGTATTTCGAAGAAAAGGAATATCAAACGGAGTCCAAACAGAATGAAACCTTCGGGGGCGTTATTTTTAGGAAGAATTTGATTCGGGAGACTTGGGGTTCAAGTCAGAAGATCATCAAGGAGGCTGTCGGATTTCGGGTTCCGGCAGACCCTTAAGGTTCGAACTCTGGGGTGCGCACGAAGATCATTCCCCTACCAGCTCACTTCTCGAAGTCTCGCAAGGGATCTAGGCTAGGAAGAAGAACACACAAGGGACACGAGATTTATACTGGTTCAGGCCACCATTGTGGTGTAATACCCTACTCCAGTGTGTGGTGTGGTGGATTGCCTCATGGGTTGATGATAAACAATACAAAGGGAGAACAGCCTCGCGAGGGCTGTTCTTGAGCTGGTGCGATGAACTGCTCGGATGAGTTCAGTCGCCTCTCTTTAGTCTATGCGTGATCTGCTCTCGATCCTCTACTCTGTGGTCGCTAGTCCTATTTATAGAGGGAGGCCCTGGGCTTCTTCCCAAATAATGAGCGGGAAGGGCGCCAACAATTGGCCATTTTGAAGGGGAACATCGAGTACACTTATCCTGACTAAAGTTGGCCTTCGGCTGCCAAAGGCTCTGACAATGACGCCGTCCTGGGCTCCACGATGACCTCCATCCTGCCGTTCTGCTGGCCTTGGTCTTGTTGCACCGAAACGGTAACCTTTGCCTGATGCCTTGGCCTGTGCTTGCCCCCTTTGCACCGAAGGGGAAACAAGGACACTGCATAGGCCGGCGCCCGCCTAGTGCCCGCCTGGTCTCGATCGTCATGGCTTGCATCATGGGTTCCTCGCGAGGCACCCTTGCCTTGATCTCTCCACCTTCTCACGAGCCTGCCTGATGAGGCTGCTCCTGAGGAAGCTTCCTGTCGTCCACCCCGCGAGGCTTGTCCCCTCCCGAGGGTCTTCATCTTGAGCTAATGAAGTTGGGATGCACTGGGCCCCCACTCGAGCCACGCCGCAGGCCGCAGGCAGGCAAGTCTGGGGACCCCAGTTCCCAGAACGCCGACAATAGCCCCCGGGCCCAAGGCGCGCCCGGACTTGGCTTAGCAGGGAAGCGAAGGGGCAAGTGCGAAGCGCCGCGGGCCCCAATAGCCTGCGGCCTTGGGCGCCACATGGCAGTCGATTGGCCGTATGCAAAAACGGGTCATGATTACCTGCGATCGTGGAGGCCGGCGGTTGGCCTTCTCCGGCTATAAGTACTGTCATGGTATTCTCATAGGGGGGGTGCAAGACGACATATGCCACAAGGTGGCTTCATGTGAGGGCAAGACTGCTGCCGGAATATCCAGGGACGGGTATGCGAGTAGCACGCGCTAGTTTACCTAGGTTCGGGGCTCGCCGGAGAGATAGCACCCCTACTCCTGCATGTCTGAGTATATCTGGTATATCTGGTACAGAGTTGCTCCTGGAGCTGTATCTAGGCTCAGTGACATAGGCCTCTGGCTTTGTATATGCCTCGTATGTGGCCTGCTAGTGGCCAGCCATGCTCATGGCCGTGAGCATGTGAGTGCTCATGCGTGAGTGTGTGTGTTCTCTGGATGGATGGATGGATGGATGGATTGATGGATATATATAGTGTGGGCTAGCTTAGAGAGTAAGCTAGGTGGTGGCATGGACAAGGCATGGTGGGTGTCATCCTTGTCCCCTGGGTCACTTCATAAATAGTGCCAGGGGAAAAGTGACACTATACATGATGGCTGAGGTGACACGTGAACAGTGCTCGGGTACAACCGTCTCGTCGGTGTCGGGTCGGGCTGCAGTCGGCAGCCGGTTGGTTGGCGCAGTCGGCAGCCGGCAGTCGGCCGGGCAGAGCAGTCGGACGGGGAGCTGGCAGGAGCGGCCGGATAGTCGGACTGAGGGGCTTTGCTAGCCCTGATTTCTTGAAATATCGTCTTGCCGTCTTTGGGGTACCCGTCGCCAATTACTCCGACAGTAGCCCCCAAGCCTCCGGGCAACTTGGCAAAGTTGGGCGGAGGTTTTTTGGTGAGTGTTCATGGAAATGATCATGAAAAAGACAAAGTTAGTCCACACAGATATATCAAATGTTTGCTTTTAGCATTGCAAGTTTTATGTGGAGGGTGCCGACTCGGTTTCGTCCGAACCCCCTTAATCTTTTTCATGTTCCCTCCGCTTTTTGGCTTGTGCTCTCGCTTGCCGGATAGCCGCTCGGCTCTCTGTGGCAGAGAGTGGGCCGTGAAGTGGAGTGTACAGTACTTAGAGGCTGGGAGCAGATTTAACCGAGTAGATACTCATAAAGGTAACGGTCGGGTCGCCCGAATCGTTTTTCTTCCCAGACGTTTTTCGTGTGGGTGGCCTCCAGCATTCACTCTTGCTAGTCGGACAGCCACTCTGCCGTCTATGACTGAGAGTGGGCCTTTGGTACCGCGCACGCTACTAAGCCGTCTATGGGAACTAACGTCTCAGGCCAAGCGGCCGGCCGCCGGGCCGACTCTGGCTGGCGCCGGGGCAAATAGTGATGCAACTGTAATAAAATGCGAAGATAGCCCCCGAGCATCGCTCGGGGTTATCCGTTCGTGCGTGATGCAAAAATATGCGGGTGAGGAGCTCACATTGATTTTTGTGTAGCTGAGGCAGAGTTTGCGGAAGATAGCCTGCGCGGCTCAACGCTTGCTGAGCGCGCCGGCGAACACGCTGGGTGTAGTCTTCCAGCCTTCGGGTGCTCAAAGGGGGTCCCGGCCGGTCAGGCTCGACCCGCCAGGTGGCGAGGCGGCCTGCAGCACCCTTTTTTCTTCTTTTTGTATTCTGCCGGCTGCTGGCAGCCGGACAAAACTCTTCTTTTGTCTGCAATCTTCCGTGGGTGCGCGCGAACACACCCACTGGGTGTAGCCCCCAAGATTTAGGCCGTCTGCTGAGCAGTCGGGCCGGATCTTCCGACAACGACTTTGTCTTCTTTCCTCGCGGGGGCGCGTCAGCGTACCCGCTGGGTGTAGCCCCCGAGATTCTGGCCGACTGCTGAGCAGTCGGACCGGATCTTCCGGCAACGACTTTGTCTTCTTTCCTCACGGGGGCGCGTCAGCGCACCCGCTGGGTGTAGCCCCCGAGATTTGGGCTGACTGCTGAGCAGTCGGGCCGGATCTCCCGGCAACTACTTTATGTTCTTCTTTTTCTCATTAGCCGGTTGTGCACAGCCGGACCAGCTCATCGGTCGGCCAGGCAGCGAAGCGGTCGGATGCACATCTAGCAGTACATTTCTTTCTTTTTCTCTGCCGGCTGTGGGCAGCCGGACGGCTTTGCACTCGTGGCCATGTTGATGGAGCAGTCTACCTGCATCTCTCTCTCTTTTCTTTCTTTCTTTCTTTTTGCTAGTCAGCCATGGGCACCCTGCCTTTTCTATTTTCTTTCTTTTACCAGTCGGCAGGGGCTGAGCAGCCAGATCTCTCTTTTTCTTTTGTTCTATCAGCCGGCCGGCCTCTTCTGTCAATGCTCAACCGGCCGAAGCGGGCGGCCGCAGCGGTGGTTAACCGGCCATGTCTGCGGACTGGAGCCGGCTGTGACACTCCAAAATTTTAATTAGGTTTTTATAAAAAACTTTGTGGTTTTTGAAAAGAGGCCATTTAATTTTTTTTTCAGAAAACCTTCCTCTTAAAAACTTCCTTTGCTTTGGCAAGGATTTTATTATTTTTTTTTCAAACTTTGGTGTTTGATCTTTTGAAACTTCTTCTCTGTTGGTTCCCTCTCACATTTATTTTGGGAGTTTAATCTTTTTCTTTTAAAAAGAAACTCTATGAAAAACTTGGGATTTTCATATCTTGAAAACCACCCATGACTTGGCATTTTTGCCCATGTGGTAAAACCCCTCCAAAACCTCCCCTACTCCTTGTAATCAACCTAAGTTCTCTGTCCCAACTAATCCAAGCAAGTTTTGGATTTTATTCTAATTATTTTTCCTCTCAAATCAATTCTGAAAATTATTTGGAGCCTGAGTGATTTTCAAAGCAAGTACCCTATTGCATTTGAGTTTTGACCTCAAACCAACTCTCCTGGATAGTCCTTTGTACCCACAACCCAGAACCATCCTGATCCACTCCTCGTCTTTTCAAATTTTTCAAAATTCAGTCTCTGCAAGTTTGGACCAGATTTGCCAAATTTGTTGAAATTCATATCTAAACTGCTCCAAAAATTCCACCAAAAATCAGGCAGCCTACTGGAGCAATGAGAAGCCACTCCACCAAAAATCAGCTCAAGGAAAAATCACCAGAGGCCAAATTCATTCTGTCGAACACCTTGCATGCACTGTTGCTGTTCAAAATTCAGAAAATTCAGACTTCAGTGTCATTTTGCGTTCGTCAGCTTCACTCACGCGTTCACAGTGCACTTGGCACGTTCCTCGCCGCCTCTTCCTACTGTCTGGAGCACCACACGCGCACTTGGCCTCTTCCTGGCGTCGGTGGCACGCTGGCCCGCCCTTGCCGGCATCTTCTGCAGCGTCGGGACCTCCCATGGCGGCCGACAGGGGACAAGAACGACGGCTCAACGCCGTTCCGCGCCGCCCATCGCCCCTCTGCTCTCCGCGTGGCCTCATGCATGCCAGCGCACGCCCGTGGCACCGCCACCGTGGCCGGCAAGCACGGGACGCGCTCCCTGCCGCCGACGGGCCCGCGCCGCCCCGTTCTGTCGAACTCACCCCCAAAGCACCAAACTCCAGCTCGATTAGCACCTAAACGGAACCGTGGACCTCCTCGATGATGCCCAACGTCCTAATTACCCCGACCAAGCCCTGCGCCGCCGTAATCGTCACCGGAGACCCCCCGTTCACGGCAACCACCTCGGGCCGCCTATAAAAAGGGCCCCCGAGCTCACCCTCGTGCACGCATCATCACCACTCCTCACCAACACCCTGCCAGTCCACTAGGAGGACCTCAAGGAGGTCTCCTCCCCCAACTCCGGCCGCCCCGATCCGCCTCGGCCTCCACCACGATTCGCTCCGGTGAGGCCATCTCCGGCACCCAAACCCCGTCTGTTACCCTCTCTAGCTACCAGGAGCCTAACCCCCTCTTCAATTTGATCTCTGCAGCCCTCTCCGACGAGTCCCTCGACCACCTGAGCCGCCGTCCGCCGGAGCAAAGCTCGCCGTCGACGTGGTACTCGCCGGCGACCACCACCACCACCAACCGACGCGGAATGGCGCCCTGAGCACGGAGGTACCCTCCGATCCCCCTGCCTCGCCGTGGATCGCCGCCGGCGACCAACGCGGCTCTCGGGCGCCGACGAGCTTCGCCCCCCCCATTTTTGAAAGTTCAAACCTGACGAGTGGGACCCCACCGTCAGCCTCTCTGCCCTCTCTATTGAATCGTTTTCTGGAAAGCGCCTTCGGGCAAAATGCGTTTTCCCTTTGGGCTGGCGTAGTTTCTGCCGAAGCGTTTTCTGTTTTTATAAGCTAGCCCCTGGAAATCTTCTGTTTCATTACAGATGAGTCCCTGGACAAAAACCCTTATAACTTTTAAACAGAAAAGTATTTTTGATTGATTCTTTTTCTGTTCTCTTTAAAATTTTGTCTAGTTTTTTATCAGATTTATTTGAAAAATATTTGGAATACTTTTTGTGCACTCCTTGGTATTTACGATAGCGCATATATTTTCTTTATACCGTAGATACCGAAGGAGGTGACGGAGCCGCGAACTTCACCGAGCTAGGCTCCGACTACTCTGAACCAGGCAAGCATGTTTGAACTTTTGATATGATGAGTGTCTTGGCATGTTTTGCATTTAGTTAGTTTCATGGCATGTTGAGGAAGCATATCGATGAACGTTATTTTATGCAATATTGAGGTAAGTGAGTTCGATGATCCATAAGTGGATGGATGTGAGTATGAATGGCCATGTGTTGGCATGAGGATGGGTAAGATGGCAGTGTCGTAGCATGCCAGTCTTATGCCAGACTATGTGACTTCAGTGTCAAACCGTATCGGTCCAGTTCCTCTCATTTCCTTCCCTGTACTACCACATGTTTTCCGCAAGGAATATGGTTTAGTAAGTTGCAAACCGCTTTTCTGGTACACACCAAAAGGAGAGGCCGTGATGATGGTTCCATGGCCCTGGATTAAAGCCAGTCATCCGGTCAGGGGGCATGGGTGTTTCCGGTTGGGACCGAGAGGGGGGCACCCCTTAGAGCGCGCGTATATAAATTTGATCCCATGCTATTCGAGATTGTGATCTCCCCGTCTCAAAAGTTTTTCTTGGACGATGTCTAGGGTGATTCCTAGCATCGAGAGGTAGGATGGGTGTGTACTGGTTAGCTGTGTTTTCTTCCGAAATACCGTAAACGGAACTAGTCCTTCGTGACTACGGAAATCCGTTGGCTGTGGGAAAAATTTTGTACAAACTCTGCAGAGTCATATATTCCTCCAAATCATCTATTCCCTGTCCTAGATCGATATTATCTTATCCTAATCAAATGTCAGTTTTGATGACAGAGACTCCGGTGATTCGCATGAGTGCTAATTCCGGTTAAATGATTATTCCTGTGGATGGACTAACCCATTTATTCTCATGAATTAAATGTTTATTATGAGTATTATTTACTTGTGAATAAAAGCCCTTTCTGCGATGTCGCTCAGACGTCCGACTGTGGCATTGTTGTATTTTACTTTCTTTTCAAGCCCTTTATGTGATGTCGCCCCGACGTCCGACTGTGGCATTTCTTTTTAAAGCCCTTTCTGTGATGTCGCCCCGACGTCCGACTGTGGCATTTCTTTTAAAGCCCTTTCTGTGATGTCGCCCCGACGTCCGACTGTGGCATTTCTTTTAAAGCCCTTTCTGTGATGTCGCCCCGACGTCCGACTGTGGCATTTCTTTTAAAGCCCTTTCTGTGATGTCGCCCCGACGTCCGACTGTGGCATTTCTTTTAAAGCCCTTTCTGTGATGTCGCCCCGACATCTGACTGTGGTATTTCTTTTAAAGCCCTTTATGTGGTGTCGCTAAGACGCCCGACTGTGGCATCATTTCCTTATATTTATTTGTTCACCTTTCGAGGCGTCGCTTCAGACACCCGATCGGTAGTTATTTATGTTTTGTTGGGATTTCAGGCGGACTACCGCCGTTTCCCTTTTACTTACCTTGTTATGCTAATTTTTGAATGTACATTGGTGAATTATTCATGACGCATCCATGCATGCATTTGTTATATCTTACGTCCGAACTGTCTTGCGAGTACTTTCAAAGTACTCACTGGCTTGTTGATTTGGCCAGATGCTGACGAAGGCGATCTCATGGATGAAGAGTTTGATAGCGAGTCCGACACCTAGAGGAGTCCCAGTCAGTCTCGTGCGACCCTGGATTTGGTCACTGTTTTATATCCGCTTCCGCTACCAAATAAATTCATCGAGCCTCACCTCGACGCTCGATGAGATGACAGACTTAGAGTCTTGTATTTCTCTCCCCGCTGTGTTTCTCCACCACCGCCCTATCCTCGAGTCAGTAGTATGCCTCCACACCACTGTGTCATGTCCGCCATTATGTATAATTATTGGCGTGCTTGTAATAATTTGGTTGAGCAACCGTAGTTCGACCCTGTAATATATTTTATGCTACTGGCTTATTGTATCAAGAATTTGTCTACCAGTGAGGAGGATTTCTCTCATACTGGACTCAAAAGATTGGTTTCTCAATAAATATTTTTATTGGAAAACCGGTCGTGACAAGCTTGGTACCAGAGCCAGGCTGACTGTAGGAAGCCACTAGGTGCGATCGCTAATTGGTTATTAGCATGATAGAGCTAATTTATATTTTTGCAATTGTAGTCATTTTCTGTCAGTCAGCATAAATTTATGATCTGACCATGCAGAATTTTTGCCTACTTTTGTAGATGGCCGACAACAGCTGCGAGTCTCAGACCTTCGCCAACGTGCCCGATGGGTTCGTCAAGCTTCTTTCCTTCATCGTTCAGGTCGCGATGGGGCCATCTGTGCGCCCAGTCTTCACACTCTGCCAGCACCGAGTCAACGACAGTCTGACTATGCACCAGGCCGCGGTGCAGTTCAAGGGAGGGCGTGGTGAGTTACGCCGCTTCCGGTTCGTGGGAAGAGCCATGCCTACGGAGAGGCATGCTATGCAGATGGCAGCCCGCGAGGCGATAGCTCGTCTCAGGGATGTCCTTCCCGTGATGAAGACTCGTCGTTACCGTTATCTTCCGTGCCATGTGCCTTACACCTGTCACTACGCATACTCCTGCCCCAGAGGAGAACGAGACGAGGCTTTTGAGATGCTCATTGAGTATCTCCGGGCCCTGGAGGCAGCCTTCGACAACCTGGTGGACGACTTCGTAGCTACCCGCATGGACTCAGTTCATGGCTGTGCTGCCAACAGGAGGGAGCTCCTACCCATCGCACCGCCACTGACTTTGGTCTCGTCCTCAGCATCTTATACGCCTACTCGTCGCCTGCCTTCTACCGAAGAATTCAACCAAGTCATTGCACCCACTCCAGCGCGCACTGCACCACCCTTCGCGCCCACTCCTGTACGTGTTGCTCCGCCCCTGGCAACCGCTCCGTCCACTCTGCGCAACACTACACGTATGGAGCCCATTAGCGAGGAGGAAGTCGAGTCCCCAACCTCGCTACGCCTCGCCCTCGGCAGGGCAAAGGAGGTCGTCAACATCTCTGCCTGAGTACGCCTAGCTGCCATGTAATGTACCGCTTTGTAAGATATGTACATAGGTTGTGAGAAGTAGCCTGTTTGCGCATCATGTAGGATCTGGAGAAGTGCACTAGCCTAAATAACATGTCAGGATTATGTACACATACCCTGAGTGATGTATTGTATAATTACCGCCCGCGTGTAAGATATGTAATGAGCAGTCCTTCTCCGTGCGCAAGTCGATTTGTTTTTCTTAAGTAAGCTGGGTTATTTAGTTTTATTTGCCAGCTTTATGCATTTTTTTGGAATTGTTTTTGCGACTCTTTCCGCTTTTCTTATGAGTTTTACAAAAATATTTCCCCAGAGTGAAAAATGTCTCGTCCTTGGACTCGCTCCATGCCATTTCCACCAGAGGAAAATTATGATGCACAACCCAGCAACGAGTTCACTCAGGGACAGTCAAGCCAACAGGGCAGTGAATCGGCACTTTCACAAATGTGCCGCCTTTATGAGCAGAGTCAGCAACAACATCGGGAAATGATGAACCAAGTCATCAACATGGGAAATCACCATGGACAGTATCAGCAGCATTCCAAGTTATCTGAGCTACAGAAGACACGTCCTCAAACATTTTCTCACACTGACAAACCTCTTGAAGCCGAGGACTGGCTTCGAGATATGGAGAGAAAATTAATTATTGCAAAATGTTCAGACCCCGAGAAGGTATTGTATGCTCCGCACTATCTCACAGGAGCAGCCGCATCGTGGTGGGAGAATTTTCTGCACATGCATCCCAACGAAAATGACATAACCTGGGATGATTTCAAGGAAGGTTTCCGTGGTGCACACATTCCTAAGAGTATTATGAAAATCAAGAAGAGAGAGTTCGATGACCTCAAACAAAGGAACATGACAGTGTCAGATTACAACAGTCAATTTACTCTATTGTCCCGCTACGCCAATGAAGAGCGTATGACTGAAATCAAGAAGATGGAGAAATTCCTTGACGGTCTGGCGCCCGCGCTTAAATGCCAACTGGTCGTGCACACTTTTCCTGATTTTAAAACACTGGTGGACAAAGCCATTACTCTGGAAAATGAGAGACGCAGTCTGGAAGATATCCGCAAGCGAAAAAGGGACCAGACTAATCATGCTCGCAATCACCGAAGCAAGACAGATTTTCAAAAGGGTGGGACACACAAATCCTCATCCAATGTCTCACGCCCAATCAAGAATTTTCATGCAAGGGACAAGGAATTCACCTATCGCCCCGGCGTTACTTGTTACGCTTGTGGAGAAGAAGGGCACTATGCCAAACAGTGCCCCAAGCCAAGGAATTCAACCCCAAAGCCGAACAACGGCGGCAACAATTCCGCGCCCAAGCGAAACAATTTCAATCCCAACAATAACCACAGGAAGGGTCATCTGAACCACGTAACCAAAGAGGAGGCACAAAATGCTCCGGATATCGTACTCGGTACGTTTCCTGTCAACACAATACCTGCAATGGTTTTGTTTGATTCTGGAGCTTCTCACTCTTTCATTTCGAAAAGTTTTGCTTTGCAAAATAATTTTTCGATGCTTCCTTTGGAGAAATCCATGACCATCAAGTCCCCTGGGATTCAGCAAGTTACTCAGAATTACTGTCAGAATGTGGTCATTGAGTTCGAAGGATTGGAGTTTCACGCAAATCTTATTGTGTTGGAAAATAAAGGACTGGATGTCATCCTAGGGATGGATTGGCTAACCACCAATAAGGGTTTTATCGACTGTTTCAACAGGACCGTAATTCTCACACACCACCAAGGGAAGACAATAAGAGTATCAGCCAAGGAAGGAAAAATACCCCGGCAACCGAGATTAAATAAGGTGGACGTTTCTGAGCTAAACAAGGTTCCAGTAGTGTGTGAATTTCCAGATGTATTCCCTGAAGAACTACCAGGCATGCCACCAGACCGGGAAATAGAATTCCGCATTGAGCTAGCACCAGGAACCACCCCCATATACAAGAAACCATACAGAATGGCACCATCCGAGTTGATCGAGTTGAAGAAGCAAATAAAGGAATTACTGGAAAAGGATACATTCGAGCCAGCTCCTCACCTTGGGGATCACCAATTTTATTTGCCAAAAAGAAGGATGGAACGCTGAGATTGTGTATTGACTATCGAGCACTTAACATGGTCACAGTCAAAAACAAATACCCGATGCCAAGGATAAACGATTTGTTTGATCAACTCGCTCAGGCCAAGGTATTCTCAAAAATTGACTTAAGGTCAGGATACCATCAATTGAAGGTACGAACGGAAGATATCCCCAAAACAGCCTTCACCTCCAGATATGGACTGTACGAGTTCACAGTGATGCCATTTGGATTAACTAACGCCCCAGCATATTTTGTTCACCTCATGAACAAAGTATTTATGAAGTTTATGGACAAGTTCGTCGTGGTATTCATCGACGATATTCTGGTATACTCCAAGACACCAGAAGAGCACGCAGAACATCTCAGGATTGTGCTAGGAGAGCTAAGAAAACACCAATTGTATGCCAAGTTCAGCAAGTGCGAATTTTGGCTAAGACAAGTAGGCTTTCTAGGCCACGTACTGACCCAAGACGGTATCGCAGTGGACCCAGAGAAAGTCAAGGCCGTACTTGGCTGGAAGTCACCAGCCAGCGTAACGGACATACGGAGTTTCTTGGGAATGGCAGGATATTACCGCAGATTTATTGAAGGATTTTCCACCATAGCCAAGCCTATGACACAGTTGCTCAAGAAAGATAAGAAGTTTGAATGGACAGAAGCCTGCGAGAAAAGTTTCCAAGAGCTAAAGCGGAAGTTAACAACAGCACCGGTATTAATTGTACCCGACATACACAAGAATTTTGAAGTATATTGTGACGCGTCCAGAAAGGGTCTCGGATGCGTGTTGATGCAGGAAGGCAAGGTTGTCGCCTACGCTTCAAGGCAACTTCGCAAGCATGAGGAAAATTATCCCACTCATGACTTAGAAATGGCAGCAGTTATTCATGCACTCAAGGAATGGAGGCATTTCTTACTTGGGAATCGATGTGAAATATATACGGATCACAAAAGTCTCAAATATATTTTCACACAGCCAGAACTAAACTTACGGCAACGACGTTGGTTGGAGTTAGTAAAGGATTATGATGTTGGTATCCATTACCATCCAGGGAAAGCAAATGTAGTGGCCGATGCCCTTAGTCGGAACCCCAGCTCCGACGAAAACTATCTGCACAGCTTGAGGCCCGAATTCCATCAAGAATTTGCCAAGCTCAACTTGATAATGGTAGCAGAAGGCACCATATCAAACTTGGAAATACAACCCAACCTTGTGGAGAAAATCAAAGAAGCTCAGCCCGGTCACACCAGCATCGAAGGCATCAAAAGAAAGTTGAGTATGGGCAAGGCCTCGGAATTCGTCATAGACAATGAAGGAATATTATGGTACGGAGAAAGGCTCTGCGTGCCAAACATAGAAGACCTTAAACAGCAAATTTTAGCTGAAGCACACACCACTCCATATTCAATTCACCCTGGAGGAACCAAAATGTATAAGGATATTCAGGAAAGATTTTGGTGGCACGGTATGAAGAGGGACATAGCCACCTTCATTGCATGTTGCGACTCATGTCAACGCATAAAAGCTGAGCATCAGAGACCAGCCGGACTACTGCAACCGAACAAAATACCTGAGTGGAAATGGGATGAAATAGGGATGGATTTTATTGTCGGACTACCTCGGTCACGACACGGGAATGATGCCATATGGGTCATCACTGACAGGTTGACCAAAGTGGCACACTTTATTCCAGTGAAGACAACCTACAACACTCAGAGGCTTGCCAGGATTTATCTTTCCCGCATAGTTTGTCTGCACGGTGTCCCGAAGACTATAATATCCGACAGAGGCACTCAGTTCGTCTCAAGATTTTGGGAGCATTTACAACAGGCTCTGGGAACCCAACTAGCCTTCAGTACCGCATACCACCCACAGACTGATGGACAAACAGAACGCGTAAACCAGGTTTTAGAAGACATGCTGAGAGCATGTGTCCTCACATATGGAACCAGTTGGGAAGAAAGCCTGCCATACGCCGAGTTCGCGTATAACAATAGCTACCAGGCCAGCCTACAAATGGCACCATTTGAGGCTTTATACGGACGAAGATGTCGTACCCCATTAAATTGGTCAAAGACTGGAGACAGCCGCATCTTCGGACCAGACATGCTCAATGAAGCCGAGGAAAAGGTCAAGCTAATCAGAGACCAACTTAAGACCGCTCAAAGTCGACAGAAGAGTTATTATGATCAGAAACATCGTAGGGTCAGCTTCGAACCCGGTGAGTTCGTATACCTGAGAGTATCCCCTATGAGAGGACTGCAACGGTTTAAGATTAAAGGAAAGTTAGCACCAAGATTCATTGGACCATTCTGCATAGTGGCACGAAGAGGCACTATAGCCTACCAGCTAGACTTACCCGAAGACTTGTCCGACATTCACGACGTGTTCCACGTCTCTCAATTAAGGAAGTGCGTAAGCAACCCAGAGAAACAAGTATCCCATGAAAACATTGACGTGGAGCCAGACCTCACTTATCGGGAACGTCCCGTAAGAATATTAGAGGAGTCTGAAAGGAGGACCCGACAGAAGACCATCAAGTTTTTCAAAGTCCAGTGGAGCAATCACACCGACAGTGAAGCAACTTGGGAAAGCGAGGATTTTCTTCGGACAGAGCATCCACACTTATTTAAGGATCAGCTGAAATCTCGGGGACGAGATTTTTCCTAAGGGGGTAGATGTTGTGACACTCCAAAATTTTAATTTGGTTTTTATCAAAAACTTTGTGGTTTTTGAAAAGAGGCCATTTAAATTTTTTTTTCAGAAAACCTTCCTCTTAAAAACTTCCTTTGCTTTGGCAAGGATTTTTTTTTTCAAACTTTGGTGTTTGATCTTTTGAAACTTCTTCTCTGTTGGTTCCCTCTCAAATTTATTTTGGGAGTTTAATCTTTTTCTTTTAAAAAGAAACTCTATGAAAAACTTGGGATTTTCATATCTTGAAAACCACCCATGACTTGGCATTTTTGCCCATGTGGTAAAAACCCCTCCAAAACCTCCCCTCCTCCTTGTAATCAACCTAAGTTCTCTGTCCCAACTAATCCAAGCAAGTTTTGGATTTTATTCTAATTATTTTTCCTCTCAAATCATTTCTGAAAATTATTTGGAGCCTGAGTGATTTTCAAAGCAAGTACCCTATTGCATTTGAGTTTTGACCTCAAACCAACTCTCCTGGATAGTCCTTTGTACCCACAACCCAGAACCATCTTGATCCACTCCTCCTCTTTTCAAATTTTTCAAAATTCAGTCTCTGCAAGTTTGGACCAGATTTGCCAAATTTGTTGAAATTCATATCTAAGCTGCTCCAAAAATTCCACCAAAAATCAGGCAGCCTACTGGAGCAATGAGAAGCCACTCCACCAAAAATCAGCTCAAGGAAAAATCACCAGAGGCCAAATTCATTCCGTCGAACACCTTGCATGCACTGTTGCTGTTCAAAATTCAGAAAATTCAGACTTCAGTGTCATTTTGCGTTCGTCAGCTTCACTCACGCGTTCACAGTGCACTTGGCACGTTCCTCGCCGCCTCTTCCTACTGTCTGGAGCACCACACGCGCACTTGGCCTCTTCCTGGCGTCGGTGGCACGCTGGCCCGCCCTCGCCGGCGTCTTCTGCAGCGTCGGGACCTCCCGTGGCGGCCGACAGGGGACAAGAACGGCGGCTCAACGCCGTTCCGCGCTGCCCATCGCCCCTCTGCTCTCCACATGGCCTCATGCGTGCCAGCGCACGCCCGTGGCACCGCCACCGTGGCCGGCAAGCACGGGACGCGCTCCCCGCCGCCGACGGGCCCGCGCCGCCCCGTTCTGTCGAACTCACCCCCAAAGCACCAAACTCCAGCTCGATTAGCACCTAAACGGAACCGTGGACCTCCTCGATGACGCCCAACGTCCTAATTACCCCGACCAAGCCCTGCGCCGCCGTAATCGTCACCGGAGACCCCCCGTTCACAGCAACCGCCTCGGGCCGCCTATAAAAAGGGCCCCCGAGCTCACCCTCGTGCATGCATCATCACCACTCCTCACCAACACCCCGCCAGTCCACTAGGAGGACCTCAAGGAGGTCTCCTCCCCCAACTCCGGCCGCCCTGATCCGCCTCGGCCTCCACCACGATTCGCTCCGGTGAGGCCATCTCCGGCGCCCAAACCCCATCCGTTACCCTCTCTAGCTACCAGGAGCCTAACCCCCTCTTCAATTTGATCTCTGTAGCCCTCTCCGACGAGTCCCTCGACCACCCGAGCCGCCGTCCGCCGAAGCAAAGCTCGCCGTCGACGTGGTACTCGCCGGCGACCACCACCACCACCAACCGACGCGGAATGGCGCCCTGAGCACGGAGGTATCCTTCGATCCCCCTGCCTCACCGTGGATCACCGCCGGCGATCACCGTGGCTCTCGGGCGCCGACGAGCTTCGCCCCCCCCCCCCCTTTTTGAAAGTTCAAACCTGACGAGTGGGACCCCACCGTCAGCCTCTCTGCCCTCTCTATTGAATCGTTTTCTGAAAGCGCCTTCGGGCAAAATGCGTTTCCCTTTGGGCTGGCGTAGTTTCTGCCGAAGCGTTTTCTGTTTTTATAAGCTACCCCCTGGAAATCTTCTGTTTCATTACAGATGAGTCCCTAGACAAAAACCCTTATAACTTTTAAACAAAAAAGTATTTTTGATTGATTCTTTTTCTGTTCTCTTCAAAATTTTGTCTAGTTTTTTATCAGATTTATTTGAAAAATATTTGGAATACTTTTTGTGCACTCCTTGGTATTTACGATAGCGCATATATTTTCTTTATACCGTAGATACCGAAGGAGGTGACGGAGCCGTGAACTTCACCGAGCTAGGCTCCGACTACGCTGAACCAGGCAAGCATGTTTGAACTTTTGATATGATGAGTGTCTTGGCATGTTTTGCATTTAGTTAGTTTCATGGCATGTTGAGGAACATATCGATGAACGTTATTTTATGCAATATTGAGGTAAGTGAGTTCGATGATCCTTAAGTGGATGGATGTGAGTATGAATGGCCATGTGTTGGCATGAGGATGGGTAAGATGGCAGTGTCGTAGCATGCCAGTCTTATGCCAGACTATGTGACTTCAGTGTCAAACTGTATCGGTCCAGTTCCTCTCATTTCCTTCCCTGTACTACCACATGTTTTCCGCAAGGAATATGGTTTAGTAAGTTGCAAACCGCTTTTCTGGTACACACCAAAAGGAGAGGACGTGATGATGGTTCCATGGCCCTGGATTAAAGTCAGTCATCCGGTCAGGGGGCATGGGTGTTTCCGGTTGGGACCGAGAGGGGGGCACCCCTTAGAGCGCGCGTATATAAATTTAATCCCATGCTATTCGAGATTGTGATCTCCCCGTCTCAAAAGTTTTTCTTGGACGATGTCTAGGGTGATTCCTAGCATCGAGAGGTAGGATGGGTGTGTACTGGTTAGCTGTGTTTTCTTCCGAAATACCGTAAACGGAACTAGTCCTTTGTGACTACGGAAATCCGTTGGCTGTGGGAAAAATTTTGTACAAACTCTGCAGAGTCATATATTCCTCCAAATCATCTATTCCCTGTCCTAGATCGATATTATCTTATCCTAATCAAATGTCAGTTTTGATGACAGAGACTCCGGTGATTCGCATGAGTGCTAATTCCGGTTAAATGATTATTCCTGTGGATGGACTAACCCATTTATTCTCATGAATTAAATGTTTATTATGAGTATTATTTACTTGTGAATCAAAGCCCTTTCTGCGATGTCGCTCAGACGTCCGACTATGGCATTGTTGTATTTTACTTTCTTTTCAAGCCCTTTATGTGATGTCGCCCCGACGTCCGACTGTGGCATTTCTTTTTAAAGCCCTTTCTGTGATGTCGCCCCGACGTCCGACTGTGGCATTTCTTTTAAAGCCCTTTCTGTGATGTCGCCCCGACGT